>NW_007252950.1:730549-773300 GCF_000164805.1 Carlito syrichta | reverse complement strand
TCACCTCAGCCTCCCAAAGGCGTGGGATTACAGGCTGAGCCACCGAGCCTGGCTTCATTTCTTTTTTCATCTACAATAGACAAAAAACACATAAACTACCAATTGTAATAGTGTATTCTTGGGTTGGCAGAACATAAAGATTTACTATGTATAACAATAATAGCATAAAAAAAGAGAAAGAGAGAATGGAGTAGCATTTCTATATAGCAATGAAATTAGGCCAGGCTCATTGGCTTAGCCTGTAATCCCAGCACTTCAGGAGGCTGAGGTGAGTGGATTGCCTGAGCCCACAGGTTCGCGACCAGCTTGGGGCAACCCAGCGAGACCTCATCTCTACAATAAATCAAAAATTAACTGGGTGTGGTAGTGCACACCTGTAGTTCCCGCTATTTGGAAGGCTGATGCAGAAGGATCGCCTGAGCCCAGCAGGTCGACGCTGGGGTGGCCATGAGTGTGCCACAGCACTCCAGCCTGGGCAATGGAGTGAGACTCCAACTCAAAAAAAAAAAAAAAAAGAAAGAAAAGAAAAGAAATTAAGCTATAGGTATCTCTTAATATATACACAGGAGATCTGTCCCACGACCCCCCTCATATGCCCAAATACTCAAGTCTCACAGTCAGTCCTGCAGAACTTGCATATATGAAGTCAGCCCTCTGTATACACGGGTTTCACAGTTCATGAATATTGTATTTTCTTTTCTTTTTTTTTTTTTTGAGTTGGAGTCTCACTTATTGTATTTTCAATTTGAGTTTAGTTGGAAAAAAAATCCACACATAAGTGGACCTGTACAGTTCAAACTCATGTTGCATAAGGGTCAACTGTAGTATCAATCTACATATATGTATGAATATCCATGTGTATATATCCATATATATGCATTTACATATATATATATATATACACACACATACATACATATATGTTTACACACATACATATATATATAGACTTTATAGAGCAACCAGGAAGAAAAGTTCAAAAACCTATATTGAAAAAAAATCAATAAATAAGTTAAAATGTTACATTAGACAATATTCACAATGTAAAAGAAAGCAGTAAAGGAGAAATAGAGAAACAAAAGAGACGAGGAATATGTAAAATAAAAAGTAAAATGGGTTGGGCATAGTGGCTCATGCCTGTAAACCCAGCACTTTGGGAGGCCAAGACAGACAGATTGCTTGAGTCTAGGAGTTCAAGACCAGCCTGGGAAACATAGGAAACTTGTCTCAAAAAAAAAAAAAAAAAAAAAAAAAATTAGCCATGCATGGTGGTTCACGCCTGTAATTCCAGCTACCTGGGATGCTGAGGTGAAAGGATCACTTGAGCCCAAAAGGTAAAAGAGATCATGAGTCATGATTGTCATGATCATGCCACTGCACTCCAGCCTGGGCAACAGAGTGAGACTCTGACTCAAAAAACAAAACAACAACAAACGAACAAACAAAAAACATAAAATGACAAATATATATCCAGCTATATCAAGAATAACATTAAATGTGAATGGCTAAAAGATCCAATCAAAAGACAAAGATTGTCAGACTGAATTAAAAAGTAAGATCCAATTACAAATACTCTTCAACTTATGATAAAACTACATGTTTATAAATTCATTATAAGTTGAAATATTGTACGTCAAAAATGAATGTAATACACTCAGTCTATCAAACATCATTAGCTTAGCCTAACCTACCTTAAATGGGTTCAGAATACTTATATTAGTATGGCTAAATAGGAGTTGCAGCTTGCTACCACATACTGCTAGCCCAGGAAAAAAATCAAAATTCAGAATTTGAAATATAGTTTCTACTAAATGTATATCACTTTTACACCACTGTAAAGTAAAAAGAAAAAAGTAAGTCAAATCATCATAAATCAGGAACCATTTATAAATGTCATTTAAAGGTCATATCCTGTACATTCAAAGACACACATATAGTGAAAGTAAAAGTATGTGAAAAGAAGTCACACAAACATAAGAATATAAGAAAACTGCAGTAGCTATAGTAATGCCAGACAAAACAGACTTTAAAATTTTTTAAAGTGCTAGAAACAAATAGGGACACTTGATAATGATAAAAGGATCAATCCATCAGGAAGCTATAACAATCATAAGCATACAGTCACCTAACAACAGAGCCCTACAATCTGTGAAGCAAAAACTGACAGAATTAAAAGAAGAAATACACACTTTAACAGTAATATTCAGACATGTCAATATACCACTTTCAATAATGGATAGAGCAGCTAGACAAAAAGTCAACAAGAAAACCTAAAGAACACTACTTGTTTGACCTAACATATGTTGGTAGAACACTTCACCCAACAAGAGAAGACACATCCTTCCCAAGTGCACATGGAATAATCTCAAGAATAGATTATATGTCAGGCCATAAAACAAGCCTCAATAAACTTTAAAGAATATAAATAGCATGAAGTATGCTTTCCAACCACAAAGAATGAAAATAAAAATTAATAACAGAAATAAATGTGGAAAATTCACAAATATATGGAAATAAAACAACACACTACTAAATAACCAATGGGTCAAAGAAGAAAGCATAAAGGAAATTTTAAAAATACTTTTTCTTTTTTTTGGTAAAGATAGGGTCTCGCTATGTTGCCCAGGCTAGTCTTGAACTCCTGGGCTCAAGTGATCCTCCCGCCTAGCCTTCCAAAGACCTGGGATTATAGGTGTGAACCACCACACCCAGCCAAATGTTTATTTTTGAAAAAACAGATTTTGATTCTCATAAAATTCTCCATCTTTGCTCATTAATCAAAGTCACTTTCAAGTCCATTGCTGATAATACTTGGTCAGCTGTGGATCTATTTTTATTGCCTTTTTCCTCATGGTTCTAATTTTCAGCATTCTTTATACTTTTTGACATAATGCTAGATATTAAGTATGATGCATTGCATAGTCTCTGGATGATATCTTCTTACAGAGAGGGATAATCCTATTTCCTGGTAGAAGACAGCTCATTAATCCAATCAATAGTTCAGTTGACTGGACACTAAGTTATAGTTTTTATAGTTTAATTTACTCTGATTTCCTCCTATTCCTTGGGTGTAGCACTCCAGAGTTCTTAAATGAGATCCTGAAATGTGTACTAAGGCCCCTCCCTTCTGATGAGTCCTGAAATACAAGTTTTGCCTCTTCAGTACCATGATGCAATAAAACAAAAACCTTTGTTCTTGCTTTCAGCAGGTTTCTGCCTTTAAAAAAAAAAAAACCTTTTTGCTCTGAGTAACCTAAGAATTCAGCAAATACTCAAGAGAAGAACCAGGAGCATGTCAGAACCACTTCTCTGAAATTCCTGCCTTGTGGAGATCTTTGCTCTACCAAGTACTGGCTGGTTTAATGACCCTAAATTTTTTGTTTCCCTAGTTCTGGGTGGTTGCTATAATTTGTTTGCTTCCTTTTTTTTTTTTTTTGAGTCAGAGTCTTACTCTGTCACTCAGGCTGAAGTGCAGTAGCACGCTCACGGCCACTGAAGCCTCGACCTGCTGGGCTTAGGTGATTCTTCTGCCTCAGCCCTTCAATTAGCCAGAACCACAGCTGCACGCCACCACATAGGCTAATTTTTTTTTTAATTGTAGAGACAAGGTCTCACCATGTTGCCCAGGCTGGTACTTCCTTGATTCTTAAGAGTAACTCTCTTCCTGGGACTTTTGCTCAGATTTGGCAAATTCCATAAAGGAAGAAGCAGCTGCAGAATGCTCACTTCTCTGGTTACAATACTTCTGTATTAGGAGTCCCCAAGAACACATCACCATTCCAGGCTCGGTAGAAGGAATCACAAGACTCAGCATACAGTCATTCTTATAGCTGTGATTTATTAGAGCAAAACGATACAAAGCAAAATCAGCAAAGGGGAAGAAGCGCATGGGCTGAAATGGAAGAAAACCCAATAAAGGATGAGTTTAATTCCTTCAGTATTGAATTGGGACAACAGGTGTGAAATGTTGTCGGTTGGGTACTTATGAGAGACTTACTGCCTAAAGTTTGTACTGGGAGCTGGTCATAGAGGCACCCTCTGCCTAACACATATCATATTCCAGACTCCCAGAAGGAAAGCAGGCATCCAGTATACAAGCCTTGTTATACAAAGTTAACCACCTTATCAGTTAGGACATCGTGGATGCATTCCTATAATCCAAGTTCCCAACTTTGCAAGCAGGACTAAGGATAGCTCAGCCTGCTACATTCATTCTCTTCTGCACACCTCTCGGGGATTTTGGCTCCAAGAGTTCTGTTTGGCTCAAAGTTCTTCCATGGCAACTTAATCCAATGTCACTAGCTGTTCTCAATCAGTGTTGTTCTGCTGTAGAAATGTCTCATTACTTTTTTCTTCTCTGTAAACACTGTATTTGAAAACCTGTAGAACTTGAGACTTAAGATGATGGTGGTATCCCCCCCCAGCATGGAGCATTTGTCTGTATTATCAAGCACTTAGGGGATGACTTTAATCCAGGTGCAGAAATTGGGATGATTTGAGATGGGGTTGATTTCCCTGGGTATGTGTGGCAGGGAGAGTCGTCTCACTTTTAATTCACTCTTTCTTCTATGGTAGAGATTTTCTGGATCCTAACCCAAAGCATGGGAATTTTTTTAGTGCTCTCTCATGACTTGAAAGGCACTGGTATCCAGTTTTTGTCCTCTGAATCTCCTGGGGAAGTAAAAAGCATTGCTTATCTCCTTAAGGACTTCTTCAAGATTCAGCCAGTACCTCCAGGAAAGAAGTTGTGCCAACACTGGGCTTACCTCTCTAGATTTTCATGTCTTAGAGTTTTTTCTCAGATTATCTAGTTGCCAATGGGAATGATGTTAATTACTTAGTCTGCCATCACTGAAAGTGGCATTCTACTTCTACCTAACTTGGTACACTGTAAAGTAAGTTTCTTAGAAGCAATATTCTCCGAAGAATCACTATGGTGAATAGAATCACTATAGTGAGTTTAGTATATTGCTCACAAAAGCATGATACAAAAGAAAGGCAAATTTCAAACCAGATTTAGGACAAGGATCTATTTATTCCATGAGGACAAATAGCTGCCTCTACATGAGAGAAGAAATTTTATATGACAATATGATCAAATTGCCACTTAATCCCAGCTACTCAGGAGGCTGTGATGGGAGGATTGCTTGAGCCCAAGGAGTTGGAAGCTGGATGACAGAGAGAGACTCTGTTTAAAAAATAAATAAATAAGCCGGGCTTGGTGGCTCAGTCTGTAATCCCGTGCCTTTGGGAGGCTGAGGTGAGTGGATTGCCTGAGCCTGCGAGTTCAAGACCCGCCTGGGCAACTTGGTGAGACCTCATCTCTACAATAAATCAAAAATTAGCTGGGCGTGGTAGCGCGCGCCTGTAGTTCCAGCTACTTGGAAGGCTGAGGCGGAAGGATCGCCAGAGCCCAGCAGGTCGAGGCTGCGGTGGCTGGGAGCGGCCACTGCACTCCAGTCTGGGCGACAGAGTGAGACTCCAACTCAAAAAAAAAAAATAATGATAATAAATAAATAAATAAATAAATAAAAAATAAATCTGCCACTAAGCAACTATCTAGTCATTCTAGGACACTGTATCTTAGGGTTGGTCACTGCTGCTGGCAGATTGGGCTCCTAGCAGTGGCCATAACCAGCATAGCCTTAAGATGAAAGGAGGCCCATGTTAAAATTCGTGAATAGCCCTGATCGTTCCAGTATAGCCACTTTGTTCATTAGCTGATTGAACAAGGCCTAGAATATCAAAGAGATCTACTGACATCCTCAAAGTCATCTTGACTGTCTGGCTGTCTATTACCTCCTTCACAATGGGACCTTCATTCAGCATTTTTGTAAGAAGTGTTTATCATTCATCCTCCAATCTTATCATATTCATGTCCTCAACCACCTGGCAAGGTTAAACACTGTACCCTGGATTACCTCACCTTTGGTGCGAGGTAGACAAGAAATACTCTTCGGAGTCATTCCCACTGAAAAGAGTTCCATTCCTCACTGTCCTCCCAAACCATCTTTGAGCAGGGTTGTAACACCATGGTGTGCTTCTAGTCAGTAACAGCATAATGTACAGAGCTGCTTGTATAACCAGTCTCAATGTTTTCCTCTTCAGTGAACTGGGAAATGTATTATTTCCCATTGCAGGAATAGTTCATGGGTTTGCCTGTTTGCTTGTTTCTTCCTTTTTTCAAGCATATTCTGCCTCCTCACATTTAAGTTGGTGGATGGAAGTGAATGAAAAAGCTTAAGGAAAGAATAAATATTGAAATCAGATTCTAAACTGGAGTAGAATAAGAAGAGAAAGCGGTGATATGTTCCAGAGGGTTTCATCTCAAGAGATTTCAAAGTTTAGTAGAAAATTATACAGCACAGTAGGCAAGACAGATGAAGGAGCATGTTGGTTAACTGAAGGGCGTAAGAGTTTTAAGATAAATGCACTTGAGGCCCTCATTAGGTAGTAGCAGATCTAGCATATGAAAGTTAGACTTACATGTAGTTTCTACAAAAGAAAGCATGTGAGGCAAGAAATAAGCCTTCATGGTGTTGAAGTTAGGCCTTTCCTGTTTTGTTTCCTGATGAATCTAGACATCATTCATATCCACCACAGATATACAGGAGAGAATAATATGGTAGGAAAAAAATGTCAAACACTAGCCCAGAAAAATCGTCACACCATTCACTACTCTAAAAGGCAACATGGTGTACCATGATTTATTTCTCAAAAAACTTTTCTACAGGTACACTTAGAAGAATCAAAGCAGCCAAGTTTTGCAAACTCATCTTCATCTCCATGCAGGTGTACGTTAGAGAATCAGAGTCTGATAGACTTCTCTTGAACGGAAGAGAATCAACAGTCTCTCCTATGCTCCACCAATTTCCTGGGTTAGATTTATATTCTTTCTAATAAAACAAATATTTGTTCACTATTATGGATTAGTAGTATCATATTCCCACTGGGCTATATTCTAGTGGAGGAGACAGGTGAAAGGTCACCACAGCACAATGTGATGAGGACCACAATAGAACACTTAAGAGGTGTGAAACAAGTGCCAAGGGGTCAAGAAGTTTCAGAAGAAATTTTTGAGATCTTCACTAGAACAGCGAGAAGTCACTGAAGACATATCCATATGCTACATACATAATACTGACTTACAGTCTATGAATAGGGAGGGATACAGAGAGCTGAATCCATCAGGATCAACATGGCTTAAATAAGACTGTAACCCATCTATGTCAACAAGACTCGGTTCCTTATTCCAGGAAATCCCTGCCTAGTAAAGATAAGATTCTAAATAAAACAAAGCAAATAAAAACAAAAACAATCTCTATTTTTTTGTTGCATAGGAAATTCCTACAGGTTAGAGACAATAATCTGCTTACTTAGGCAAACAGCTTACTTCTCAAACAACAGTTGACAGATCAAGACTCTTTAAGACCCTTGCTTGCTGTATCCACCAGTCCTGAGCTACTCATTTTGCCTATCGCAATCAGAATCCTGCCTTGACAGACAAGACTTAAACTGTTTAAGCGCAGATCCCAAAGTCCTACAAATATCTTACTTTCGAGTTCTGAGACAATTCGGCTAATCAAATCAAGGTGGTGCACTTATTGCAGTAAGTTCTATAATGGAGTTTTGCTTTAATAATGGGTCATCTGATAATTCTCAGAAAGTTCAAAAACCACAAATTTTTTTAAAACGTTTTTTATTGTTTTTCAATAGACAGGGTCTTACTATGTTGCCCAGGTCTTGAAACTCCTGGCCTCAAGTAATCCTTCCACCTCAGCCTCCCAAAGTGCTGGGATTACAGGTGTGAACCACTGTGACAGGCCACAAAGATTTTTTCTTTAAAAGATTGCTCATTTCATTGGTGTGTACTCCTGTACAGAATTATTTTTCTGTCAGGTCACTTTACCTTTCACTAACAGGTCTACATTGATAATGTTAATCAATGTTAATTGACTTAGGTAGGCCTCATTTAAAATACAAAATCTCTTCAAGAAGTTCATTCTTTCTAACTACAATTCACTATAAGATAACCAATTCATTGCTGTCAGCTACTAGACCAAGCTTTATATTTATATAAGCATCAACTGAGGAACCTGTTAGAAATATAGGTTTGCATGCCTCATTCACAGCAATTCTGATTCAGGGGAATTAGCACAAGGCCCAAGAGTCTCCACTTTAAGAAGCACCAGTTAGGCCAGCCGCAATGGCTCAAGTACTTTGGGAGGCCAAGGCGAGAAGATAGCCTGAGTCCACGAGTTTGAAACCAGCCCGGGCAATGTGGTGAGACCTCATCTCTACAATAAATTAAAAAATTAGTCGGGCATGGCTGTAGTTCCAGCTACTTGGAAGGCTGTGGCGGAAGGATTGTCTGAGCCCAGTAGGTCAACGCTGGGATGCCTGTGCCACTGTACTCCAGCCTGGGCAATGGAGCGAGACTTCAATTAAAAAAAAAAGACTATTATAATCTTTACTATGTTATATGTTTCCTTATTTGGATATCTTAGAATAATGACTACAATTGAACAAATAAACATTAAAAAAAAAAAGGAAGTACCAGTTATTTCCTAATGCAGGCTGTCTTTAGACCACACTTAGGAACAATGCTTTCCTCCCAGCACACCAGCAAACATACATATGCATTATACATATACACATACACACACACATATTAACTACTGCACACACTTATAATGAAAGTGGAATCATACTGTCTCTATATTTTTATGACATGCTTTTTATTCAGAGAACATTATATTACATAATCTGTCTAAATCATCACATACAATCTGCATTCTTTTTAATGGCTACATCATATTCTACTATATGTATCATAATTTATCCATTCCTCAATTAGTGAAACATTTCAACTGCTAGCTTGTTAGAGTTGTTGCTATTACAAGCAATGCTGCAGTGAATACCTTGTATGCTCATGTTCATGAATTTGTGCTCAATTTTCTGTAGAATATAGAGCGCAGTAAACATTGAAGAGTAGGATTGCTGGGTCAGAAGCAATATGTGGGTGCAAAGTCTGATAAATCCTGCTAAATTGCCCATCAATTCTTTTGTACCAATTTATACTACCAATCGCCTCAAGACTATTTCCCCACATTTATGCTAATACTAGAATCAATCCTTTTCATCTTTATCAATCTGACAGGTCAAAAAATGAGAAATTTTATTTTAATTTGCATTTAATCCTATCTTTAATTTCAGAATAACCAGCATTTAGTTTACCACTCAAGCACAATTATCTCAAATTCTACAAAATGTATTATGATTTGGTTTTGGAAAACTTTGATTTTATTTTACCTTAAAATCCAACCCTTTAAGACCTATAAGACACATAGAGTGAATTTTAAATATATGTCCACTAGGTAGTATTTAATCCATATTTTACCTTACTTCTGATATAAAAGAAAAGTGAAGCATAAGACCTGGGTTCAAGGCCTGGCTTTGCCACCCCGCAGCTAGGTGACCTTAGGTAAGTCATCTGCTCTATGGAGAAGGAGCTTCAGTTTCCTCTTCTGTAAAATGAGGATTATATTCATTTTATAGGATTGTCTTGAGAATTAAATAAGATGGTAATTTTAGTTACAAGTATTAGCTGTACTACCACCACAATAATATAATGCAATGGAAATTACCAAATTGTTTATAAAAGCTTTTCTTTATAATTATAAAGTAACTATGTTCATATTTACATAGTCAGGTAAGTCAACTATTTATTTGGACCACTCAAGTTACTAGAAGACTGCATATTTCATAACATGAACATGCTGCTTACAAAATCACTGTTCTGATTCTCCATCAGTCTCTTCTAAGAGTAGATCAGAAAATATTTTCTGATCTACTCTTAGTTCCTTAGACAAAATGGAATTATCCAACTATATAACCAACTATACACCAGGAATTTTTTCAAGTGTCTAAGAGGGTCTTTTTTGTAAGTGCACACAATAATGCAATTCATGTAATGCTATTGAGATTTCCTAGAGCCAACAAACAAAATTCTAACATTTTACTATTAAATAACCCATTGAAAATGTTATCCTTGACTCTTTTCCAAAGTTATTATCAATCCAACTTATTTGTCCGTTATATGTCTAAACACCTACCACACACAAAATCCTATCTAGGTACTAGTGACATACTCAATACTCAAGAGATAAACACACATATTAAAGTCAGAAGGACAAAGCAATACTATCTAAATTTGCCTGTGTTTCTCATATGACAAACAATTAGCCATCGATGAAAGGCCCACAGGGCATGTCGTCTTCTTTAGATGGACACTAATGGACTTGCCATATTCCTCATTCCTAATCATTGTCCTATCACTTACCCCCCAAAGAGCTCAATGACTCAACTCATCTAAGTCTTCCTCCTCTACTTTCTTCCTCCACATCATCACTTTTGCAAATTTACATGACAATTTTTTAAATGAGTAAAATGATCTGGAAAAAATATTTTTTCAGTTTTTATTTCAATAAGGCAAAAGGCAACACTTGTGTATGGAGAACACTTACACAAATATTCAAAAATTGAAAGAACTAAACTCCAGTTTATTTCCATAGCCTGAAAAAAGGTAGGGAACACATAAAAACATCCAAAGTCATGTTTATTCTTTAGGAATGTAAACTCTAGAAACAGAATTAGAAACAAGTATATTTGCTGTGAAAAGATTAGTATCACCACATGATGAAGTAAAGATGAGAGGCACACAATACACTCCATATAAGAGAAAGCAATGATATGTGAAATAGAATCTTGAGTTTACTAGTAAAAGCTTCCTATTAAGACATATGTACTCTAGAACTCTATTATTAAAAAAACATACAAACATCTTCAAAGTTTCACTGTTAGTCTCCTTAGATATGCACAAGTTACAGTCCAGAAGACAACATATTTATGCTCTCTGAAGAATTTAACAATATCAAACAAATCTGAGTAGCTCAAAGTATTAAGTATAATTTTACTAAGCAACAAATCTAAAAGTATAAATTCATGCTCATTAAAGGACTAGAGAATTTTAGTTTTTCATCCAAAGGTTAGGAAGGCATTATTACACATTAACTTTTATCTACAATGCTTAAAGTACCCATCAAATTATTTTAAGTGGCTTTTAAATATTTTTTCAGTTACATTAATCAACATATCTATATCCTTGATGTGCTTCCTTCTTTAATATAGATTGTGCCTATAGACTCAAATGTTAACCTGCTTTATTTAAAATATTTGTTTAAAATTATGTCTGAGTACATTTTTTTCTATAATTTAACAGTTTTAACACTATAGTTTTATTCTTCCAAAATAGACAGAATCCCCTAAAACTGGGATCATTTTGATCTATTTTGGTTTTAAAAATATATTTCCCAGCTGGGCACGGGGCCTCATGCCTGTAATCCCAGCACTTTGGGAGGCGAGGCAAGAGGATTGCCTGAGTCCAGGGGTTCAAGACCATCCTGGGCAACATAATGGGACCTCACCTCCACAATAAATCAAAAAATTGGCTGGGCATGGTGGCACATGTCTGTAGTTCCAGCTACTTGGAAAGTTGAGGCAGAAGGGCCGCCTGAGCAAAGTAGGCCGAGGTTGTGGTGGCCATGAGCATGCACCGCATTCCAGCCTGGGTGACAGTGAGACTCTGACTCAAGAAAACACACGCGTGCACACACACACACACACACACACACATTTCTATAATTCAACTTTTTTAAAAAAATGACTGTTAAGCAGTTACTTCACAATTAAAAAGGGCAATGAAACATTGCTTTTCAAAACAAATTTCTGTCATTATTTAAGGACTGAGAATTTCTACTCTCAAGTCAACAGAGCCTGCCTTAAAATTTTCTGTGGTGATATATAAGACTCCAGAGTGCTTTCTGGTGGCTGCAGGAAGAGAAGGGAAGACATTTGCCTCAGGGACTCTGGGACACTCCTTGAAAAGGTTCCTTTGTTTGGCTCCCCACCTGGATTCCAAAAGACTAGTGCTGGCTCCAATTTCATTGTAACACCCTAGGCAGTTGGGTTTTCAAGCATGAAAGTAAGATAATTTCAAGAATTCTTAGAATGAATGTGGATCCTAAAATGTGAACTCACTGCAATTTCTGCTCAGATACTCTGAACTATGTGGTGTAAGACTCCAACTTTGTGTGGAATCTTTGTCCTGATAAAAGTATTATTCTGGGTACATAGCTATGATAATCAGCATCTTTATAGAAAAGCGACCTACAAAAGCTACCCCAACTTTCAAATTTGAAAGGTGACTGGGGAGAGAATTGTAGGGATAATAATAATTGTCGTCACAGTTAATATTATCCAATCTTCTTAACTGCCATAACAATTTTTCAATGTATAATCTTTATTTAAAATAGTATCAAAGGTACTATAAAGTCATTTTATTTTTATTCTATTTTTACATTTTTATTATTTTTAGTTATTTATTATAGAGACAACGTTTCACCCTATCACCCAAGCTAGAGTGCAGTGGCTTCATCATGGCTCACTGTAGCCTTGAAATTCTGGACTCAGGCAATCCTCTCACCCCAGCCTCCAGGAGTAGCCAGAATTACAGGTGCATGCCACCACACTCAGTTTTGTGTTTTTTTTTTAGAGTCAGGCACTTGCTATGTTGCCCAGGATGGTCTCAAACTCCTGACCTCAAGTGATCCTTCCACCTCAGCCTCCTAAAGGACTATGTCATGAGCCATGTGCCAGGCCATAAATTTTTATTAACATGTTCACACTCCAGAAAATCAAGTGGTGCAAATCACTTGGGGCATGAATTCAGAACCACCCTACTGAATAAGGCTTCTGGGATTTTAAAAAATATACAAATGCAAATCTGTTGTGCACTGTATATAAGGGGGTGGTACTCCTTTTCATACTTACAATTGCAGGCATTTACAGCTCTGCTTCCATTTATGGTTAACAAGCAAATTACAAAATGTTACATTTTTATTGCAAAAATAAGTGAGGATCATTAGAAATTTAGAATTCAAGGACTTAAGAAATCATGTGTCAGTGTCATTAGAAAATTAGTTAGCTGTCAAAAACAATGAAGTCTATAATGTTCTAGTATCTGAGATATTTGATCTAGTGTTGTAAGACCATTAGGAATTCAATATATTAGACAAGTAATTTGCTTGTACTCTGACACTCTCTTCTCAAAACTTCAATGTGTATAAAAATCACTTGGGGATCTTGTTAAAATGCAGATTCTGACTCAGTGGATCTGGGGTGGCCCTGAAATTCTGCACTTTTAACAAGATGCCAGGTGATGTCAGTCCTGGTCCTCAGAACACATAAGTGCAAAAGTCTAGAAGAATACCAAAATGAGGTTCCAATACAGTGGTAGAACATTAAAATCTGATTTCTAGCTGTGTGTCAGCTCATGTTTCCTCAAGCTTATTCTATATTTCCTAAGCACCTTAACTTGCTTATAATGCTAATCTTTTAAATTAGTTCTTAATAATATCAATATTGTTAATAACTATGCAAAGGAGAAACTCTTTGTTAAGGAATTACAAAAAGATAATTGGAAATTCACAGTGACATTTTACAAATACTTTACATGGTATACAGGATTCCTATCACATTAATATAATGCCAACTTTCACTGACTGATTGCCTTACAGTGTTTTACTGCAATGTATGCCAATAGGATCTTACTCCATTCTATAACTGGAACTAACACAATCAAATTCATTTCTATTAACAACGATATTGTATTCAGGGCTAATGAATGAAAACGAATTTATGCTTTTTGAGGAATTAGGTTTCAACTGATAGCCAAAACAGTTATGGTCGAAACTGTATGCAGAGTGCAAATGCTTTGGCATTCTTCAAAACATATAAATTTTTCATGTTTGAGCTCCCCATAAGCAGGTACAAGAGGAACATATTAGCATGTTCTCTTGGGGACCACAGCCAGGGACTGTGAAGCACCAAAAACTGGACAGCTCCTCAGGTCTTCCTCACCAGGCAACTGGCTCTTGACCTCAGCCCCTGCTCTGCTTCTCTCACTCACTCTGAATTGAATTTAGGGTACTTGCTTTACAAGGAACTGCACAGCTGGAAGAACCACCACTAGCAAACATCAAACCTTTATGTCCATCTAGAGGTCACATACAGCTACATACAAATTTGTTTAGCTTCTGTCATACCACCCTTTTAATTTTTTGGTTGGGAGGTAAGTAAATGGATTATTCTTTTGATATCATAATAAGAACATTTAAAACAGTTGACAAACAAGAAACACATTTCATTGTTTTCATATTTTAAATTTAAGGGCACAAACACAAACAACCCTAAATTAGTTAATATATAAATGTCTTTTGTCCATATTTCACTATTTTTACTTTCTTTCATGACATTTTATAGATGAAAAACATATCTAGTATCCTTCATTTGCAGACAATTCAATATTATATAGTTGAAACTGGTATCTTGAAAGCTGTGTTGCAAGATTTACAGTGATTTCCAGGAAGTCTTCAATCACGTATGCTCTGAATTATAGGAATCCAAACTAACTAGGATTTCCAAAGTTGAGCAGCAGGATAAATCAGCTTTATGGCCTATTGCATCTTAGGAATTGAAAGGGATCTTCATCAGTCAAATTCAGATCAAACACTTCATAACAACACACCTACCAGCAATCTGATTTTTGATATAAAAATATTCCAAAGATAACAACAGAAATGCCCCTACCCATCACCTGGAATCATGTAACATCCTAGGTACCGAGTTACCGGACATTTTCCAGTGCTTTGGACAAATTATTCTAATCTTAGAAATGATCTGGTTACAAACATTTTCATCAGGCATTTTGCATACACATTATGTTTGTTTTTTCACACGCCTGTGTTTCCGACTGGCTTCCTGACCAGCAATTTCAGAATTCTGGGAGTTGTGCCTCTGCCCCATCCTTCATAAAACAGTTCCTATCCAATGGAGACTCCCTTTGACACTGAAGGCCAAATACAGTCACCAAAATAGGAGTTACTAAAAAGAAAAAAAAAATCTCACAACCTCACATGAGATATAACCAACTTGATCAGACAACCTGCCAAAAGTTATTGTCACACTGACAATCTTAGGGCAACAGTAACAAATAAGAAAGAAAAAAAAAAAACACCTCAAAACCAAGGGGAAAAAAATCATAACCAAAAAACAACAAAACTGTATTCAAATTTACTGCAGCCCAGGCATTATTCCCTTCGCAAAGTCAAGGGAGCCTTCAGGGATCCTGTCAGGAATATGGATGAAAGACCTGGGGCACTCTCATAAAGAAGCAAAGTCATGTTTTCAGACTCACTGATTATTGAAGAAAAATATATTACAAATTAATCTGTGGACAGAGTAATGCTAATACTAGGAGGTCGCTGCTGGCCTGATTGATGCTTCATTGGAAGTTCAGTTCTTTCTGAAACATAAATAAGCTTTTCTTCTTGGAGACTACAAGCAGAAAACCTATTGGCATCTGTCCCAGTCCCACAACCAACAGCAGATGATGGGTTATGTGGGACTGTGACACCACTGACTTGTTCAAAGGATTTACTAAACACAGTTGCTGCGGTCTTAGCCAAACCATGGCTACTAGGCTTAGGCAGGGATTGGCTGGTTGTTAATGTAAGTCTCTTCAAGGAGAGAAGCTCAAGATTCTCACTTTGGGCTCTCTGAGTTTGTTTCCGAGCAAAGTGATCTTTGCAAGATTCCCCTGCAGTTTCTTTTTCTTTTCCTCCCGTTTTGCTTCCTCCTGACCTTCTCTGGTTCTTTCCTACACTCGTCTTGTTACTACAATTGTGACTACTGTTTGATAAACCTGACTGGCTGGTACTAGATGCAGCCCTGGAATAAAATCCCTCGTCAACTTCAGATATGTCCATCAGTTCTTCTTGACCTGTTAATTCTGCATTTCCTAAACAAAGAAATGACAAAGATCAATTAACATTACGTATTTTACGCAGTTAAAAAAAAAAATGATTAATACCAAATCAGTTATACTTTAAGAAAATTAAACTTTAGCATAATTTCATAAAGCAACAGATTACAGAATAAAATCAAAGAGTAAATCAAAACATTTATGCCAAAAATGTCTAAAATAGTTCATAGTAATTAAAACACAGCAATTTAAAGTTTATTAAGCAAAAAAGCATGCTGTAAACCACACCCCACTGTGTTTTTAGAAAGAGTTCTTCAATTATTCATGCAAAAGATAAGAAACAATTAAAAAAATTACCACACAGTCACACTAGGGGTAAACTCTCCTCCAGTAGCAAAGCAGTATCAAATCAAAGTTTTTACCAAGGAGCTACAGAGGGTGCCAAAAAGATGTATAAACAATTTAAGAACGGAAAAAAACTGCATTAAAATGGTAATACTCAATATATACCTATACCAAAAGATGAATACAAGTCACGTTTGACTTTTGCAATTACAGGAGGTGGTCAAAGTGGTTACGGTCAGTGTCCAGACATGTCTGATTACGGCGAACTATTGCAGGACTTGTTGCTGCACGAGGCCTCCAGGATCTCCCTTTATACACATCACACACAGTATCATGTTTCTCAAACTTATCACAAATGTGTGCAGTTGTTAGGTATGTTGGCGGTTCTGTTGCATACTCACACCTCTATTGTCGTTGTACTTCTACATTCTTGAATTTCAAATACCATTTCAAAATTATCCTGTGCTCCTTGGACGACAACCGTGCTTCTGCCATCTTCTTTGACTGTCCTGCCTATTGCATGGTGATGCCAGCATTCAATTGACTAATGCCATCTTTTGATTGAATGTCATACTATACATTGTTATTGTAATTCAATTTAACTTCAAAAAGTAATACATAGATAGCATCTCTTAAAATGTGTGTTTTTTTGGCACCCCCGGTATTTCAAAACTGGTATTAGAATATTTTTAAAAGTTTCTTAAACTGTTGTACTATACTTTGTATAATTTTAAAAATCTAGACTACAAAAATCACAAGTTCAAACTTGTTAAAATTACAGGTACATTATCCTTCATATAAAAGATGGCAACAATACAAAGATAAAAAATAACTTTAGATCTCAACACAAAAGCAGAAAATTATTTTGGAAGCAATTTTCTGCCTCAGTTTCTACAAAAACCTACTCAGAGAAAACACAGGCATGACCATTTCAAAGAGCACTAAGAGTCATTGAGAAACTATGGCACATAATTCATGCATTTGGATTATTAGAGGACATGCAAAATTTTTGTGACTGTGCAACACTTGCTTAACATGCATCAGTGGCCCTTTGCCTTGAGATACCTTGGAGTGCAGCTATAAAGTGCTCTGCTAAAACTGCACTCTGCCAGGTGAGCTTATTCCATCCTCCATCATTTTTCTTACAGACTTTTGCCTCCTGATCTCTGGCAAGCCTTTGCTCTCAGTTCTAGGATCTGTGGCTGTTTCCTGTACACCCTGCATATGCTGAGCATCAATCTCTCCTAGTGTTCTGCCTTTTTCCCCATTCCCGGTTCTGTCTCCGGCCACATTTGTGACACTAATCTCAGGAATGACAAGGATGCCCAATTCAGTAGTATCATTATTGTTGTCAGGTTGCTCTAGAAGTGAAGATGATAAGACAAAATGATGGCTGAAAACAAAACAAAATAAAAAATGCAAAACAAGAAAAACAAAAGACCCAAAACAAAAGCTGGATGACTGAATGTTATGAATTAAGCCAAACATTTGCACTATAGTGATTTCCATGATTCAAAACACTGACAATACTAACAGCACCAGACCATGTCATGTTCTTTAATTTTAAATGACAAAAAAATTCACAAATCATCAATTAAATGTTCTGTATTTTTTCACACCTATTTCACGTGGACTATGAAACAGAAATGTTTTAATACATCAAAATAGAGTTTCTATTGTTCTTAAGGTAATATTGTGACCACCTGAACTTATATTAAAGCCTTAGGCAAATGTCCAAGAAGTGCAGCCAAAACTCTAGCTCTTGTCTACACTGGGAGCCAAAACACAGGAATTCCTCTTCGTACACTTAATTACATTTTTTTATTAGACCACATTGAGACTGACTTAATAAACCCTGATATTTGAGAAAGTGCTTATTCACTTATGATATCATGGTTACTAATACCACAGGTTATGGTTTCTGTCTCACAACCCAACACATCATCTTATACATTAGGAAATATTAATGTGATACTGTGATACAATTAAGCAGTCGATTTCTTCAGATTTATACTAATTTCATAAATTTAAGCCAGCTTGTAATGGTTCTTTACACAGTGCAGAAAAATAGAAATTTGGGAAAACAAATTGTCAGTTCTTTATTCCGAAAACAGTCATTGTAAGTGACACAAAGGAACAAAACTTCTAACTAGTTAATGACCGTAGACATGATTTTAGTCTGTGTCTTAAACCCCAAAGGCAAAATTTTATTTAAAGCTGTCAAGAAATTATCTGTAGCAAATTAGGGAAAAAATAGCAAATATATCTAGAATGTTACAGTAGTAAAACAAAGTTCAAAACAACACAGACAACGTAAAACAGTATACACCTATACTCTTTAAAAATGTAGACCACAAATCTGCTTGAGGGATATTATCTACCACCTTTCAACAGCTTTATTGATAGGATTAGCTAAGTCTCACTAATGGTGTTAGAGGCTGAGAAACAGTAATAGGTAGTAATGAATGTAAGCCAGAGACACATATTTCAAGTTCTCTAACTTGACCGCACATTGGTATTGATGCCTGGTTCCTACCCTCAAATATCCTGACTTCTCATCAGTATGAGGTATGGCCTGGGCTCCTGTGTCACTAATGTGAAGTACTGCTCTATTTGAAAACTTAAAAAAAAAGTTGTTACGGGTGCCCTGGATACTGTGTATCCAGAAGCAATATATGCACTTCTAGAAGCCCTCTCTGCAAAGCTTCCTGCTGCCCTATGCTGGTGAGCCAATGTGCTGGTATAATTATTTCCCCTGAACTTGGTGCTTCATGGACTTTTGACTAAAGGTTCTCTAAATAAAATTTTTATGTCCTAGATAAGCCAAAGTATGTTGGTGAGACAGCAGTACACTGCTGTTTCAGGGTTCTCTCTAAGATAGGTGTAATGGAACTAAAATGTTCTAACCAAGCCTATTCCCAAATGCTAACAACTGTCTTCAAAGTGAGGGCAAATCAATTCTTTTTTTTTGAGTTGGAGTCCTACTCTGTCGCCCAGGCTGGAGTGCAGTGGCATGCTCAAGACCACCGCAGAGTTGACCTGCTGGGCTCTGACAATCCTTCTGACTCAGCCTTCCAAGCAGCCGGAAATACAGGTGCGCACTACCATGCCCAGCTAATTTTTTATTTATTGTAGAGACAAGGTCCCATCAAGTTGCCTGGGCTGGTCTCGAACCCTCATGCAATCCACTCGCCTCAGCCTTCCAAAGTGCTGGGATTATAGGCTGAGCCACCGAACCCAGCTGCAAATCAAGTCTTACTGAGGTACATGCCAGAGGCCACTGCAACTAAGATAAAATCACCATGGCACTGTGCAGTGATAGCCAAGACTTGTCCATTTACATTCTAGAGGCTGCTTCACAAAAGATCTATCAACGGGACCACCAATCCGGAAAAAAAACAAAAACATAAACTTTGAAAATTATTCATATATTAAAAAGTCAATAAATATTAAAACTTAACAGAATAGGTGTGGTCTAACAGAAGAGATAATATTGCTTACAATGAATGGCACTAAACAGTTTTTTGAAAGCACTATATATTATTCAATTACCTTCTCAAAACAATTATGTTATAAGCCTCTGAAACAGGCAGTTTGATTCCTACTTACAGACAAGGAAACTGAAGTTCAGAAATTGCTATACAACTATTCTGTGGGGAAGCTAAGCAACAGACTCTCTTGACTTCAAATGTCCTTTCTAACATACTATTAATTTAACTCTTTCACATCTCTATAATAAATAATTTTAAAAAGCACACACACATACAAATTTAACTCTTCAATTCATTAGAGTCCATTTGAATTAAATATCCTCTGAGATTTCACAATTAGGTTTATTTGCTTAGATTCTTGGATATTTCATAAAAAGCAAATAATTCACTGGCTGAACACTGAGCCAGAATAAATAAAGGTCTGGAAGAAAACCCAGGAAGGCCGTAACCCTCAAGTGAGGTTGCTCTTATTTTTAAAAGAAAAAATGGGTTTATTATTTTTTAAATGCCAATGAAAGCTATTAACTTAAAATAGAAAACTGACAGAAAGAATATATAAAGCAGTACTGGGGAATTAAATTGCTAATCACATTTGGTGGAATAGTGATAAAGACCTATAGCCTGAGAACAATATTATTATTTTTTTAAATCATGGAATTAAATGGCAAGTAGGAAAATGAGATATGTTTTCTCACAAGCAAAAATCTTTAATTAATTAATGCTTGTTACCGCTCAAAAATGGTAGCAATGGCAGATTTTTAAAAACTGCTTATTAAATGCATGAAAAAGAAATGAATGTAATGCTGTACACAGCTACAAAGACCAGAAACATAATTCTCAGGAAAGTTACAGAATAAAGAAAGATAAGTATGTACTCCAAACAAACATTTGTTACAGGATCTTCCTCCCTGTTAACTCTCTGACTTCTTCCCCCATGTAACTCTGTGACCCAATCTCCCCATTCACTCTCGCTTACTGGGTCTCTGGGCTATTCTCTAGGCCTGGGATGCTTTTCTCCAGAAGCTGAATGGCTCATTTCCTTACTTCAGGGCTTTTCTCAAAAATTTCCTTTATAGTGAAGACTTCTCTGGTCAACCCATTCAGTTTCAATATCACCCCTGTTTCACACATCCTCTTTCCTATTTTGTTTCTTTTCCTCTTTTCCTTACCACTTGCTTTCTAACATATAATTACCTATTTACCTGTTTACTAGATGGAAGTTCCATGAGGGCACAGATTTTTATTTTTGTCTTGTAACTGCTATATACCTAGCACCTGAAAAAGTAGCCTGTATATAGCAGGTGCTCAATAAATCTTTGATGAATTGAATGAATCTTCTGATATGAGATTATTAGAAGAAATGAAGGTAAAAAAACATGCAGAAGACAGAAGAACGGTAAGCTAGAAATGTGTTACTTAACTGAATAAAAGAAAAAATATATATGCAGCTTATGTTAATATACATTTTTAGATGGCAAAGAAAAGCAAAGGTTCTTTGTTTTGGAAAAGTGAACTAGCTATCTCTAAATGCAGGTTTAGCAAAATACTCGGTAATGTCAAAAAGATATCTTTTAAAAACTATAGTTAGGCCAGGTGCGGTGGCTCAAGTCTGTAATCCCAGCACTTTGGAAGGCCAAGGTGAGAGGACTGCCTGAGCCCAGAGGTTCAAGACCAGCCTGGGCAACTTGGTGAGACCTCGTCGCTGCGGTGGCCATGAGCATGCCACTACACTCCAACCTGGGTGACAGAGTGAGACTCCAATTCAAAACAAAACAAAACCAAAAAAACTATAGTTCTTTATATTATGTTATCCAGAGGATAACATATGTAGCTAAAGAGTGGGACTTGATCTTTTCTTTAAGAAAATTATATAGAAGATGTGTTAAGGGAAAATAAGTGTATAAGAAAATAGATTATGTTTCCCCCAAAATTTAATAATCTATGCAAGTGGAGTCATTAATCCATACCTATCAAAGACAATTACTTACATTTGACTTCAAATAATTTGAAAAGTTTGAAAAAGATCCAAAGAGGAACATCTCAGTGAATATATTCTTTATAAAATCTCTGTATGTGTAAATAGGTAAACGTCTCTCCATATGCAGAAATGAGGAGAGCTAAAGAATACTTTTAATAGATATTTCCAAATTAGTTCTCAAAGGCACTCAATTTCTCCCTAAAAAATTTCCTCCAGCTTTAAGAAAAACAGTGAAGTAAATTACAAATATCATTAAAACAGATCATGAAAAGTTGTGATTTCTCCCAAATGTAATTTTATAATTCCAAATATCTATTCCATTATGTCCCTCATAAAACTATCCTAGTTTTTGCTTTTATTTGTTTTATGACTGCTCTATTTACTAAAGGTGATAATTTTAATAAAGGAACAATTATTTATTCATAGGCTTTATACATTTTTGTAATCAGATTATTTATGAGTCTAAAGGAATCTGGCTATGACCCAGGGCACTACAAACTTATATGCAAAATAACAAAACAAGCTTAGGCTTTAAAAAAAATTAGACTTTAAATGTCTGCATCATACAATTTTTGACACTAATTATGAAAAATATTTGAGTAAATCCCAAAAGAAAGTCATACAAATTCCTTTATGATTTATAAGATATATATTTTTTAAATGCCATAAAATACCTGAAAAAATGCATACCCTTTCAGCCAATCATTTTATGTTTAATTTATTCTGCTCAATAGAAGAAAAATGTTATGTATATTCATTAATCTAGTCCTTACAGTGTTATTTATAATAGCGAAAAGTTAGAAACAAATTATTTAACATATTAGAGAAATGGTTAAGTAAATCCTAGAATATCAACTCAATGTGATATTATGTAGCCATTAAAAGAACTAGATCTACTAGAAGAACTCAGGAAAATGTTTCACAGCATAACAAAGGAAAAATACAAAAAAAAACAAAAAACAATTTTAAATCAGGTACAACCATGAAACATACATATACATGGAAAAACTAAAATGACAACTCTTTAAGTACTGGAATTGTAAGTGAATACCCTCTTATCTAGTTTATTATAATGTTGTTAGACTGTTTTTCAAAAACAAGAAGGAACAAATTGCTCGCCCTATGTTATAAATTTATTTATCACTCATTCATGCATTCAACTACAATTTATTGAGCACCTGTAATATGTCTGACATTGTTTTAGGTGCTGGGGATACAGCAGCCAACACGATAGACTCTGCCCTCACTGTAATGTGGGAACAGAGCTCACACTGTAATATAAGAATACACGACAGAATTAAAATAGCAGAAAATGCAATGAAAGACAGTAAACAGGGTGGTGGGGGTAAAGATACTTTAGATGCATGGTCTAGGAAAACCTCTCTGAGGAAGGGATAGTTGAGCTAAGATTTGAATGATGAAAAACTGTTGGCTACACAATAAACTGGAATAAGAGAGTTTAAGGCACCTTTTCATCATTCAAATTTCAAAAATGGCTTAGTATACTGAAGAATTGGAAGGGAGGAGTCTAGTAAACGAGAGTGAGAGTGGTCTCCAAGTGAGGTCAGAGCAATAGGCAAGAGGTCGTATCACCAGTCACACATGCCATAGTACAGATTGCAGTGGGTAGCCATTGACAAGTATACAGATATACTATTTGCATATTTTATTAGCACTTTTAATCAACAGAAGTCACATTTGTGTAACACGAAATATTGAGCATAAAACGTGTCCTGAGTTAGCACAAACAGCACTGCAGCAATACTTAGCCTGTGCAGCAGAGTAGAGGAAAGCGAAGCTTCCATAGAGAGACACAGGATAAAGACCAGGCAGTTAAAGGGCTGCACTTTGAGCAAGAACAAAAACAAAGACTAAGACTAAGACATTCCAGGTAAGAAAAGAGCAGCCTGGGAGACACAGAAAAACAATATGGAACAGAACAATGTATGTAGACATACTGGTTAGGAGCTATTATATTACCTCCTCCTATGAGGCTTGGTGTGGTAAGGGAAGTGGAGGGATCTGGGTGGAATGAGAAACACATTCAGAGTCCCATCAAATACAGAAACTCTAAATGTATTTTTACACAGCCATAAACTGAACTTACATTCTATAGAATTATATTTCAAAACATTATACGATAAAAAGGCTATGTGGGTCACCCTGGAATCTACAAGCCTTTTAACACTGTTTCTAAATAAATGTTTAAATAAATTACAATTTTAAATAATTTACATATAAGTGTAATAAATATAATTTGTAATTGTATTTATCTAAATTATTTAAAAATCTGTTTCTAATTTGAGAACTGTCTATATACTTAAGAACTACAGCAAAGATACATATCTTCCCCACAAGAAGCTAGTGCCATGCTACAGAGCCTAGAACAAAAATATGTTCACATAGGAAGCAGGACCATGAGGATGGAAAATAGCAATGTTTTAATTCAGCAGAACATGGCAACAGTAGAAAATACTGTTCTCAAAAGGCTAAGACAACCCTAAAAGGGGAGAATACAACCTATCTGTAAAGGTAAATAAGAAGGACCTGAGACTAGGAATATTTTGGAGTCCTGGATAAAGAGAATTAACAGTACAGAAGAGTGACACACAAGGCTAAGCTGTATTCTGCCTCTGCTCCATGCCCAATTCAACAGCATAATTTTCTTTGAAGAAACTGATGTTTAGACTCTGTATGTTTTAAATAGTAGCATAATTTGCCTTGCTTTTGGCAAACATCACCCCTTCTTTTATGCCTTCCTATGGGACTTTCAAGAGTTGTCACACTAACTTTAACA
This sequence comes from Carlito syrichta, assembly GCF_000164805.1. Lineage (NCBI taxonomy): Eukaryota > Metazoa > Chordata > Mammalia > Primates > Tarsiidae > Carlito > Carlito syrichta. The sequence continues at coordinate 748,806 of NW_007252950.1, read as the reverse complement.
AAGAAAAAGATAAAAAATGATCACTGGGTGAACTGGGTAATTTTATCATCATTCTTTTTTGACATCCAACCTCCCAGATTCCCTGTGTGAAAACAATGGCAACTGTTCTGATCGTCTTTCTATTTCACCATAAATGACCTAATTCTTCCCCTTTCTCATTTTCTCTGTAGAGACAGTGAGAGAACTGGGAACAAAATATACTAAAAGAAACTCCTATTTTCACCTCAGTTTATAGGAAGAAGAAAACAAAGAATGGATTTTGTTTTCCCCTAACGTGTACGTTTGTTTGGGGTAAAGAAGTAGCTTTTGCTTTCCATCCAATGGTTGCCTTCTGAGGAAGGTGATAGTAAACCCCCTTTTATACTGATTCCTGCCATTGGAATAACTTCTAGACAGAAAGGAAGTTATAAAAAGAATAAGAAATTGAATAAAGTATAATAAATTAAAAGAAGAGGAAAATGAGAGAGCACTGACAAAGCCATGGTAAGTGAAATTAACTTCCAGTAAAATTTTAAAATAATAAAATAAGGCAGAAAAAAAAATAACATATCAAAAGAAATTGTGAAAGAAAACTGCCTTAAGAAAATAGAAATGCCTAATGTTGCATCAATACCATGGAATTCCTTACCAGGAAGTCCAGTCAAAATGTTTAAAGTCTCTATTACTTCTACTTCACTATGCAAATTTACCTCCTAAAGAATTAATTGAGAAATCAGAAGCATTAATTGAGGAATATTTGCAAATACTTATGAATAGAAACCCAAAATGTACAAATAATTTTAAAGTGCATTTTCCTTACTCTCCTACTCTATTGAAATAAAATTTAAAAGCCAATATAAGTTTTAGATAAATTTTCATTCATAGGTACAATATAAGGGATTCTATTTCTCTTACTGCCTATTGCCCCTGGATAATAAATCAAGAGTTAAGGGTGTCTCCACAGCTCTTTCTTCAGACCACAGTGGTACTATTTACTAAAGTTGGAAGCTGTCATACCATATGTATGGAGAAAAATGTGAAAGAATCAATAATACTGTAACTGGAAGAGTTATATATTTCTTACCGTGTCTTTTCCACCTATGACCTCTTATTGACATGCTGGTTACTGCATTTCTTGATATTCTAGAGGAAGTTGGTGTGATTTCAACTTGAATACACCTTGTACCTTCCTTGTTAGATTTCATGGCACCATGAGGCAATGAAGCCTTTATTGCATTAGCAACCTAAGAAGGTAAAATATAGTTTAAGATTGATGTTAACAGATGTGTTATTTTACTCTTAGATAAAACATGATCCTAATGTTAACAAGTTTATATAAAGAACACTCTCCCCAAGGTATCTCATAAGATGATACACAAATATTCTAGACTAATAAGTAAGAGCTCAGAAGGAAAGTCATGGTTAAAAAATATGTACGCAATGAAGTTAAAAATTTCAAAATATTAAATTAGATTTCCAAATGCCTAATGTTAACTAACAAATGCAGCTAAACTATGTTAAGAAGATCATTCTCATAAGTTAAAAAGACTACCAGGTCACTAGGAAATTAGTCTAATAAAATTTTCAAGTTTTTATATATACTTTCTTAAATTGTAAAATTTTCCAAGTATAACAAAAGCATGACTCACTGAGTATTAAGATCATATTAACGAACTATAAATGGCTACTTCTCAATTCGTAGTTTTAAATTGAGAACAGTTAAATTTACATAAATAAGTGAGACACCTACCAGCAATGGCTCTGGATATAATTCTAGCTGGGCTCTGTAAATAATATCATCCAGTGCTTTTTGAGCAAGATCCCATTCTCCATTATAACTATAAAATGAGATGAATTAAATGAAGAAAGTATAATTACTTAAAATTGAACAAAGTATAATGAGACACTATCCTTACTAAGAAAAATAACAAATCTTATCAGTACATTGCTTAACATTCCACTTAAAAATGCATTTTAAAATTTTTGAATTCCTTTCAATTGCATCCAAAAGCCTATTAATAGCAAAGAAAATTTTATAGATGTATATTTCTTCTCTAAAGAACATGACTATTTATAGAACAAAATTTTTTTAAAAAGCTAAGACAATTTCAAAGCATTTTATACTTTCAAAGCAAGTTAAATTATATACCTTAGAATAATGTTCAGAACACATTATGGTCAAATTATTCTGTAACTCCCACAGTTTTTAATGAGAATCTACAACTACTGTGGCTTGCAGTATCATGAGTAGTTATTTCTTTGCATTTTGACAGTCATTTAGAAGTGTATATGATGTATGTTGCAAATAGAGGAGAGACAGGAGGAAAAAAAATAAGTGTGTCATCTGTGTATAATTTTCAAAGATATGCCAAATCCTTTCTAAAAATCAGCTAAATGACAAAAATGAATGGAGATATAATGACTTTGGTTATCCTCCAACAAAATAAAGAGGTGTGAGTGCAAATGAAGCTTGAAAAACTGAAAAGAGGCCAGGTGCGGTGGTTCCAAGCCTGTAATCCCAGCACTTTGAGAGACCAAGATGAAAGGATTGCCTGAGCTCAGGGGTTCAAGACCAGCCTAGGCAACTTGGTGAGACCTGTCTCTACAACAAAACAAAAAATAAGTCAGGTTTGGTAGCACGCACCTGTAGTTTCAGCTACTTGGAAGGCTGAGGCGGAAGGATCACCTGAGCCCAGCAGGTTCAGGCTGCAGTAGCCACGAGCGTGCCACTGCATTCTAACCTGGGCAGCAGAGTGAGACTCTGATTCAAAAAAAAAAGAAAAAAGAAAAGAGCATCGTCCCACCCTAAAAACAAGAGAAAGCAAGGTAATTGTCAAAATCCTAATTTCTCATGAGTCCATCAAAGAGGTAAAGTCACAAGGACATCCAAATAGCCTGAATCCTAAGGGTAGACAGGAAGCTGAATCCCAAGGAGAGATGGAGCACAATACGAGTGGATAGGAGAACTCAGCTAAATTTTCTAATCACCAAATTGCTAAATTAAGCTTATAGAATAGCATGAGAGTACAGAAGCTCTGGAAGCACATATACAGAGAGCTTGTACCCACTCACAGGCTTTTCTCCACACACCACCTTCACACACACACAAGAAAGACTGGAAACAAGGCAGAGGACAGAGAGGGCTGCCCTTGCTGGTATAGGCCTGAAGAAGAGCAGTCACTTGTGCACGTTGGAAAAGCACTATGATCCAGCCAGACCCTTTTCTTTTTCTTTTTTTTTTTTTTGAGTTGGAGTCTCACTTTGTTGCCCAGACTGGAGTACAGTGGCCGCTCCTGGCCACCGCAGCCTCGACCTGCTGGGCTCCGGCGATCCTTCCACCTCAGCCTTCCGAGTAGCCAGAATTACAGGCATGCACTACCATGCCCGGCTGATTTTTGATTTATTGTAGAGATGAGGTCTTGCTGCCCAGGAGGGTCTCGAACCCGCGGGCTCAGGCAATTCACTCACCTCAGCCTCCCAAAGGCGCGGGATTACAGGCTGAGCCACCGAGCCCGGCTCAGACCCTTTTCTAACATGGAACAGAAGTTTTAAAGCTTTTGAGGAAAGAGTGGCAAGCCCTCTCACTCCCAGGGCACAGATGAAGACCAGTTTGAATCTGAGGGCAAGAAAAAGAAAAGAAAAACCATCCATTCTATGCTGAAATCACTAGAGGTCTCTTATCATGGGAAAAGGGGCAGGACCACCAAGAAAATTCCATTCCTGAGACGCAGGGACGTAGGGTCTGCCTAGAACTGAATCTACACCAGAACAGCAGAGAAATCCCATTCCTCTCCTTCACCACCTAGGCTAGTACACACCTAGAGATAAGTAGCAGCACTCTACCACTGGAAGAGGAGCAGGAATATCAGAGAAACTCTAACTGCATACAGGCAAGGCTAAAAGCTGGGGATGAAGCAAGAAGATGAAGAAAATCCTCCTTGCAATCAAGCACCCTCACTAAGCACCAGGTAACACTAGAGGCCTCTGAAGTAGATGGTGCCCTGAAGGTATCCACAGCAACAAAACCCAATACCAGCTCACTCCTGCTGGTAATAACTCCACTAGCAGCCTAGAAAAAAAGAGGCCTGCCCGATCTCCTGTCATAAATCTTATTTACCTCAGTTTCTACTGTCCTACACTTGAACAAAACCATGAACAATCAAAAATTACAAGGCACACAAAAAGCAAGGAAAAAAACCTGTTAAAAGACAAAGCAATTAATAGAACTGAATTCAAAGATGAACCAGGTGTTTAAGTTATCAGGGAAATTAAAATAACGATGATTCATATACTAAAGGCTCCAGTGGAAAAGATGGACAACATGTATGAACAGATAGAGATTTCAGCAGAGGTGGGAACTCTAGGAAAGAGTCAAATGAAAAGGGTAGAAATAAAACACAGAAACAGATGAAGAATGCCTTCAGTACCTTCACTGGTAGACTCAAGACAAGGTGAAAAAAAATCAATAAACATAAAGCTAGATCAACAGAAATCATTCAAACTGAAACACATAGAAAAAAGATAAAATAAGACAGATCAGAATATCTAAAAACTGTGGGACACTATTAATGGCGTAACACAAGGGTCAGAAAATTTTTCCTTAGATGGACAGACAGGATTATGGGCCAGACAGTCTCTATCACAACTATTCAATTCTGCCATTGCAGCACAAAAGTACCCATAGACAATACACAGGCAAGTGGGAATGATTTGTATTTCAATAAAACTTTACAAAAACAGGCAGCAGGCCAGATGTGGCCCACAGACTATAAATTCTGCCTAAAGTTAAAAAGCTTATCTACCAGGAAAAATGAATGAATCAAGTAAAATTAATGCAAAGTATAGGATATATATGTGTGTGTAATAAGAGAATAACAAAGTAAAAGAAAAATACTGATACCTAAGACATTAGGTAACAATGAACACTAATATTAGAAGCTAATAGCTAGTAATAAACTATTTCTGTAATTGCAGCACTTTGGAAGACTGAGACAGGAGGATTGCTGGAGCCCAGGAGTTCGAGACTAGCCTGGGCAACATAGCTAGTCCTTGTCTCTAAAAAAAAATTTTTTTTTTTAATTAGATGGACATGGTGGTACACACCTATAGTCCCAGCTACTCCAGAGGATGCAAAGGGATTGCCTGAGCCCAGGAGGTCATGGCTATGGTAAGCCATGATCATGCCACTGCACTCCAGCCTAGGCAACAAAGTAAGACCCCGACTCTAATAATAATAATAATAATAATAATAAACTACTGCTGATCAAAGAGGCTCTAAAATGGTGTTTTTGTTTGTTTGCTTGTTTGCTTGTTTTGAGAGGTTTGCACTCTGTCATCCAGATGATCATGGTTCATTGCAGCCTTGAACTCTTGGGCTCAAGCAATCCTCCCACCTCACAGTCTCCCAGGTAGCTAGGATTACATGCTACCATGCCCAGGTGATTTTTCTTATTTTTTGTAGAGGCAGGGTCCTGCTATATTGCCCAGGTCTTGAACTCCTGGGCACAAGCAATCCTCCCACCTCAGTTTCCCAAACTGCTGGGATTACAGGCATGAGCCACTGAGCCTGGCCTAAATGGTTTTTAAGAGCTAAAGTTTCTGGAAATAGAAAAAGTTATTCACTGGGGGAAAACGTTATTTGGAAATTACAGCAAAAAAAAGTAACAAAAAAGGGACTATGAGTATATTTAAGTATTACTAATTTTCTTGAATTAAACAAAGATGACAAAGTATTTTAGTTGGTTACAAACTCTTCAGAACTGTCAAAGATATGTTTTAACTCATAAAACTATTATCACGTTCTTGATTCATATTATTTCACAAAAAATATACTGATTGTTTAATTACTGAGATTATAACATACTGACAATAGAGATCATAATTTTCCAAAAAGGTCAGAGGTTTACTTTATATATGAGAAAAACTTACAAGGCAAAATAAATCCCTGTTAACATCTGTACCATGAATCCTGAAGAAACTGGTATCCTGTTATTCACACCTTTGTATTTTCTTACATGTTGTCGAGGATATCCACAAACACAAATTCTAGAAAGATCAAAATAAATATACTTGTATAATTGGTAAAAATTTGAGTAATTTATTTTTTAACACTTCTAAGCTAACAATGTACTAGGTATACTTTCATAACAAACTTAATATCTAAAACAAAGAATCTTTCCAAACAGAACATTTGTCTGTAACATTTTCTTGAGCAAATTATACTGGGAAAAAAATGTATAAAGCTAGAGATATGTTGACATGTAGTAAGTGAACGAGATTCACTTACTGGTTGGTTCACTAATTTTGGTTAGTTAAATTACTAATAATTTTTGGCTAGTGAAAAACCTGTTATATGGAACTTGGCATTATTTGTCATAAACAGATCTGTGGTATGTCTCAGTTCCTGACAGTTCTTGACACAAACCACAGGATAAAAAAAATGCTATAAATCAGACTCAACCTCATACAGTATCCTATAATAAAATTCAGACAAAGTAAAATTTTCAATGTTTAAAAACCACAAATAAATAAAACACAAGCAAATAGGCACATATTCTTTGCATGCTGCCTAAACATTACACCAAAAGTGGAACCCTAAAGAAAAATCAACTGGTTTTACTGAATTTTTTGAAAGAAACTACCATGAACAAAATTAAAATGTCAAGAAATATTTATTATACTGAGGAATATTTAAGGAGCATTAAAATTTAGTATTTATTATGGTGAAAAGGAAGCCACAGAAAAGTCTAACACAGGAGACCAACTATCATTCAGAGACAAAGAAATTAAACATGACATTTTAAAAGTCTATTTAAATGACAAGAAAAAAAGCTGTACAAAACAACACATGTAGCATAATCGCATTTTGCAATAAGCAAATAGGCATATGGTAAAAAGAAACATATACAAAGTCATAGTTATCTCTGATCTGTGGGATTATAGATCTATTTTCTTCTTTATATGTATGTGTATTTTCTAAATTTTTTATAATCATGTACTATTTTTAAAACAAAAATAAGTTTCTATTTCTAAAAATAAATATACTAAAAATTACTTGCTTTCTCACAATATGTTGTGGATGATATAATAAAACCTTCACTTAACATAGTAGTAGCCAATAGATTATAACTATTTACCCATTCTTCCCCTGCACTTACTTCCTGGAACTTAGTATTTCCTCTACTCAATGAATCTAAGCCTTCACTTAAAAATGCTCAAGTGTGCTGCAGATCATTTCAAAAATATCTCCCTTAGAATATCATTAATTCAAAGTAACCTTAAAGAATAACTAAACTCATTTAATTTTGAGAATCTCAGAATCTTTAGAACCAAGAGTAAAAAGTAAGCAGAGAAACTGAGAAAAATTAGCTGCCTGTGAAATACAACCAATTCTGGCTGGGGGCAGTGGCTCACGCCTAAAATCCCAGCACCTTGGGAGGCTGAGGTAAGAGGATTGCCTGAGCCCATGGGTTCAAGACTAGCCCGGACAACTTGGAGGGACCTCATGTCTACAATAAATTAAAAAATTAGCCGGGCATGGTGGCGCACGCCTGTGAGTCCAGCTACTTGGAAGGCTGGGGCAGAAGGATCACCTGAGCCCAGCAGGTCAACACTGGGGTGGCCTTGAGCATGCCACTGCACTCTAGCCTGGGTGATGGAGTGAGACTCCAATTCAAAAAAAAAAAGAAAAGAAAAACAACCAACTCAAATTTTGTGTGAAATTACAAACATTTATACCCAAACTAGAAAACTCCTCTTACTCTTATTATCTAAAGAAGCAAACTTAATCTGTATTAACTTTACTTTCTTACACTTTACACTTTCATGATAAGGATGGTAGTAAATAATAGAGAACAAATGTGTGAAAGAAGGATTTTTCAATAAATTCATTTATTCAGTCAGTTAGTGCTTATTAAAGACTGATATTGCATCTGACACTAGGGATACAGACAAAAGATGTAGTTCTCACAGGAATCCACACTCCAATTATGGAGAGTGTGTAGTAAGCAATTATCTGCAAGGAACAAACTTCAGAGATGGCAAAAAAAGAAAAGAAAGAAAGAAAGTGGTAAACTCAGGTAAAAGTGGGAGGTTGGGGAAGACATCTCAGAAATATATTCCTTTGAAATGAGTCTTGAAGAAAAAGTGGTATTTTTCCAAATGGAAATATTCAAAAGGAAAAAGGCAGAGAAGGGATGAAGCAGCATGGCATTGAGGAAACGGGAAATTTTAGTAGGGTAGAATGCTAGGAAATAACAGAGAAGCTCATCAGATAATAAAACCAGCTAGGTTTTGTCATGTGGACAGTAGGAAGCAACCAAAGGTTTTGTTTTGCTTTGTTTTGTTTTGAACAAGGGAGTAACAAGATTATATTGATCTGATATTGGTGAGACTTCATCTCTACAGTAAATAAAAAAAATTAGCTGGACATGGTGGTGCAGGGCTGTAGTTCCAGCTACTTGGAAGGCTGAGACAGAAGAATCACCTGAACCCAGCAGGTCAAGATAGCAGTGGCTGTCAGCATGCCTCTGAACTCCAGCCTGGGTAACAAAGTGAGAGTCCAACTCAAAAAAAAAAAAAAAGGATTCAATCTAGGCTGGGTGTGGTAGCTCCCAGCACATTGGGAGGCAGAGGCAAGAGACTGAGTCTGAGGCTGAGCCCAGGTGGGTTCGAGACCAGTCTGGACAACTTGTCAAGACCTTGTCTCTACAACAGATCAAAAAATTAGCTGGGTGTGGTAGTACATGCCTGTGGTTCCAGCTACTTGGAAGGCTGAAGCAGAAGGATAGCCTGTGCTCAGCAGGTCAAGGCTACGGTGGCCATGGGCATGCCACTGCACTCCAGCCTGGGTGACAGAGTGAGATTCCAACTCAAAAAACAAAACAGAAAAAAGAAACCAATCTAGGAACTATAAAGGGAGTGAGACTGAAGAAATAAGAGGAGTAGACAATCATTCCTTCATTTAGTTTGTGTAGCTGGCTGACTGGTAGCTTCATTAACTAGGACAAATAGGACATACTATTTTAGAAGATGCTAGGTTTCAGATATGCTGATTTTTTTAGGTAAACAATGCAACATCGATTTTGTCTGCTGTGCCCAACCCACCTTCCATTTGAAGCACTGCCCTCCCTTTTGCCTTTAGGAACTCATCTTTCCTTATATAATCAAGAATTATCACATGATTATGGTGAGGTTGCCAATAAAACTACCTGTGACAGAGATCACCCATCTATTTTTAAGAAGACATAATACATATACATATAAGGCACACTTTCTACCTTCCCTCCATCAATTTTAACTAGGAACAACAGCCACCCTGCTAGAGACTATATTTTCTAGCTTTCCTTGCATCTAAGTGTGACGAAGTGACTAAGTTCTGGGCAATGGTATGTTAACCAAAGTGGTGAAACTGCTAAATTGTGCACTTAAAAAAGCAGCTGCATGCTTCTCCCTCTCTTTCACCCTGCTTTCAGGAAAGACGGCAAATGTAATAGTGACCTGAGATCACACCAAAAGGGTAATACCCTAGTGAGTGGCCAAATCCCAAGACAGACGGTGCCTGGACACTTTAGAAACAGCCAAGGTACCCCTAGACCACCTACCAGCTTTGACTTTTATGTGAAAGAGAAATAAATGTCTACTTTATTTATGTTACCATTATTTATCTTTGTTAAAACAGCCAAATCAATATTTAACCTGATACAGTATTCTTCCAGTAATACCTTCCAGCAAGGTATGTAGAAGCCTCAGACTGGCATGACTACTTTCAATAGTGAAGGTGGGGAGAAGATGTTTTTTCTAACAAGTCACTAAAGGTAGACAATGTAAACTTTTAGCTGCCTAAGGTCACTGTTCCTTCCACATGGAAGAAGCCTATCTTCAAAAAGAAAGCACAATGGCAAGGGAGAGCATGTCCTGAAAACACCTGAGCCTCTGGATCCAGCCAACCCTGAGGCCAGTTCCATGCCTACTTTTTCCTTTTTGTAAAATCTAGTTTGATGTAGGTACCAATTCATTGCAACAGAAACAGTCCTAACTCTTTCAAGGTGTCCATGAGATACCTAAGATGTCTACTCATAAGGAAATAAGCAGACTTTTATTAGAGGCTGACCGTAAATGTTTATTCAGAAATGAAAAAGTTCATTTTTCATAACTAATAAAACTAAAATTGGCTTATTTCATCTTTACCAATGTATTTTTTAAAGTAAAAATTTATTTCCTTTAATCCTAATTCTACTTATCTAATAATAAATCTGAAGTTGAAAAGCTCATCTACCATCCACTCATTCAACAAATGGTCATTAAGGTTCTATGCATGTAGGCCACTTCTCTAAGCTCTCAGGATACAGCAGTGAACAAAACCAAGTTCCTGACCTCATGAAGTCTCTGGCACTTGACAGACTATACCAAATGAAGCAATAAAGTAATTCCATTGTTACAAGTGCTGTAAGGAAATCAACTGGGGTGGGAAGGTACTACTTTAGAAAAGATGGCTATGGAAAACCTCTCCAAGGAGGTTGAGAACCAAATGACCTATCTGGCTGCACCATTAACCGATAATGGTATCTCTTCTCCCCATTTCTTTCTTTTTGTACTTAAGAATTATCTGATTTACTCTTCAGTTTTCTGATCTCTCTATTCAAGGATATTGCTTTCTCATATATTCTTCACTTAATTTAAATAAAATGCAAAAAATCAAACAAAAACGAGCAATAAAGCTGCATGCCCCACAGGAATGCATATCTAACTCCTCTGTCATCAGGGATCCACCCTGAAGTTCTCTTATTTCCCTTTGCAAATTAAAAAAATATAAGGATCTGACCTTGCAAAACTGCAGCTGAAAGCCATAATCTCTATTAAATTTGCTGTGTGGTCACATATCTGCCAAATTCTTAAGCCAGCTAAAGTCCTTTTGGAAGGTATATTTTGTCAATACACATCTGGGAGAAGTTCTTAGCACCAGTCTATAAGTGTGAAAAACTCTTATTGTGATTCTCATTCTCTGTTGAGAGACATCTGTCTCATTCTTAAAGTGAAAGTAAACTTTTGAGATTGTTTTTAATATATTCTGAGTTATAAACCATAAAAAAAACTAGAAGGCCCATGCCAGTGAGTTTATTTATTCAAGATATTTCACAAAGTATGCAGGACGTGGTAGCTCACATCTATAATCCCGGCACTTTGAGAGGCAGAAGCCAGAGGATTGCCTGAGCCCACAGGTTTGAGACCAGCCTGGGCAACACAGTAAGACCTTGTCTCTACAATAAATCAAAAAATTAGCTGGGCATGGTAGTGCATGCCTGTGCTTTCAGCTACTTGGACGACTGAGGCAGAAGGATTGCCTAAGAACTGTAGGTCGAGGCTGCGGTGGCCATGAGCATGCCACTGAACTCCAGCCTGGGCAACAGAGTGAGACTCCAACTCAAAAATAATTTAAAAATTTTTAAAGTTTAAAAAAAATTTTAAAACATGATATATCAGAACCTAAAGTAGAACAGAAGGTTAAGTATTATTATTAGATCATCAGACCACAGAGTAGAAACTTGCCTAAAAAAGGGAAACAACTGTCTTTGTAATTCTTCATTTGAGAAATATTTAAAATTTGGTCCAGTTCTACTTCATAGCCATCTGGGTAAAAGACACAGAATATTAAATGAAACTAACCAATTTCAAAACTTCTCTCTTTTCTGCCCTGCTTTTTAAAAAAGTGGGAAGAGGAGTGGGAAGAAGAAGTCCAGGGGAGTACAAAAAAAGGAAGGGAGAAACAAGAAAATGGGAGAATTTCCTTAACAATCATGAGCATTTTTCTGTTATTCTGCTCTTTGAAACTAAGAGCTTAATAAAGGCTAAATCTCCTGACACTTTCCTCAAACGAAGACCATGCACAAAAATCATGCTCAGATGTGTGGAGAAAAGATTTTTTTTTTTAAAGCAGAATTTATTGAGGACAGAAAAGCTCCTGCACTGGGAGGGGGACCCAAGGGGTTGCCTGGAAAGATTTTTTAATTGGGTTGTAAAGAATGGACAAGATTTAGACATTGGTTAAAAAAAAAAAAAGTTTCCAAATAAAATAATAAGCAATGAAAAAAAATCAGCCACAGGTTCTTCCAGCAAGGAATAACCTAATATCAGATAGGTTCTAGAATTGTTGGCATGGCGATAGCAAGCAGGTGAGAAAAAAAAGGAAAGCAATGCTGTACATCCATACTGAATATATACACTCATTATTATGTAAAATGAAGTAAGAGCTGTCATTTACTGGATGACAACAAAGTGCCTGACACTGCATTAAGTACTTTATATTTATATAAATACTAGTCAGGAGAATCAATCCACAAAATTGTTGGGAGCTGGCCACGGAGGCCCACTGAGCGTTAGGGATCAGGAAGGACCGTTGACCCCGAGACCACTAGGATGTGTTCGGGAGCTATTGACCCCATTTCCTCCCCCTTTCTACTCAGCACTAACCAGATTAAGCTCCTGTGAACTCAAGACATAAAAACTCTGAGACCGGGACGAACACAAGCTAACTTTAGAAGTTCATTGCTCCCATTCTTCCACAAACTGCACTTTTGGCTTTCACACAACTTATAATTCAAACTCGGGTCACATCTAAGAGCCTTAGTATTGGTCACAGGCTTCTGGGTCATGATCTTAGGATTTATTGAAGTTGAATAAATGGATTAAGGTTTCATCGATTAGGTTATGGAATTATACCTGAAAGAACATCTGGTGGGTGGGGAACGCCCCTCACACACCCGACTGTGTATAAAAGACCAGTTGTAATTCCCATTAAACAGCTTCTGCACTAGACTGGAGTCCAGTCTCTTTCTTTCTCTTTCTCTCTCTCTTTCTCTCTTTTGTCTTCCCCCCCAATCGCTGACGCTGTCTCCACCTTTGGGGTACCCTGAACCCGGCTGGAGCTGGTCTCCGGCACAAAATAGCTTACATGCACAAAGAAAACAGGTGGTCAGAAAAATTGACCTACAAGTAAGCAGGGAGTAGGGTTTCATTATATGTGCACAGAAACAAATACACTAATCAGAATTCATAGCTATCATATTCAAGTCAGTCAGCTACATGACTCACCAGGTGAACAAAGTTAGAGGCATCCCAAAGACAATGGGAGAGAGTTCAACTTAACAACTCAGTACAGTTTCATCTTTAATACTTATATTCCACATCAAAAGGCAAGATAAGCCATCTGTTAAACAGCCTTGTATTAATAGAAATATTCAACAGTAAAAAGAGAAAGAAATAATTTCTTCGAACTTAGAGGACTGTAGTATATAGTAGCAAAACTTATTTGGGCACTGGTAAGTCTATTTCTTTCAGTTGTGCCATATATGATGTTTAGTAGTAGCAGAGAACAAAACTTGTTGACTATAACTTATTCAGTCTAGCTCTTGTCTATGTCAGATCTCTTCTTCAAGCAGTCCACGTACACTATGTAGGAAGAAAACAGAGGCTACCAATCTGGCCATAAGTCTGAATCAGAAAAGCAAAGCTTATAGTAACTGAGCAGATTTTTGCTCAGTAGAATGAATTTGTATGTTTATGGGTAGAGGGTGGGAGGTGCTCAAGAGATTGTTTTAATTATTTCCACACTCATTACAATCAGAAGATTAAAAAAAGAACCAGACACATTTATCACAGAATCTAGCTCATATACTCCATGAATTTTTCTGCTTGTATTTATGTATCCTTCCTCCTGCATGATGCAGTCAATCGTTTTGGCATAATCATCAACCAAACTGAGTGGTAATCTAAAACAACTGTCACATGGCCAAAAGGACTGGATTAGCCATAGAACAGTGTGATTGCTTTCATCTCCAGGAAAACCTATACTAGTACTAAGACCATCAAGAGGCTCTTGTACCTTAATTATCATAACTACTTATAACTTACTTATCACCACAGTTCTCTAACCAATTTTCTTTCCATAGATATGAATTAGATTAAACATGATTAGACAGAAGTGTTTTCAAATGACTGTCTATTCATCTTTAAAATGTACAAAACCTCCTAATTAGATATTTAATAAACAATTAAGGAAGTCAGTAGTTAAGAGAATAACTGGATTTTACCATTCAGAATACGGTAGCAGGGAATCTCAAATAAAAATCTCATGCCGGGCTCAGTGACACAGCCTGTAATCCCGTGCCTTTGGGAGGCTGAGGTGAGTGGATTGTCTGAGTCCAGGGGTTCGAGACCCGCCTGGGCAGCGAGACCTCATCGCTACAATAAATCAAAAAATCAGCCAGGCGTGGTAGCGCGCACCTGTAATCCCGGCTACTCGGAAGGCTGAAGCGGAAGGATCACCGGAGCCCAGCAGGTCGAGGCTGCGGTGGCCGGAAGTGGCCACTGTACTCCAGTCTGGGAGACAGAGTGAGACTCCAACTCAAAAAAAAAAAATCTTAACAACTAAAAAAAACAGGAATGACAAATTTGTTGAAGTTCTTCTTAAACAATGTTTGTGGCTTAAGAGTTAGCATTTCTTAAATAACTTAAGTCTTTTGAATTACTTAAGGAGTAAGGCCTTACTTAAGGCCTCTCCTCCTCATTTTCTTACAGCTGGTGGACATTTATATGAAATTAATTTCTCCTGTGGTATAGATTAATCTAATATATTTCTACCAAAATCTTCCTTGGTCAAAATCCTATAGCTAGTTTTAAAATAATCTATCTCTTTCTTTTTAAAACCAGCTTTTACATGCACTCTTTGTTGAAAGACTGCTTAGCTCCCTGGTTAGATAAAATGGTATATTAGCAATTATAGCCATAATGTAAATGTAATTATATTAGAATGCAGTACATTAGAGTTAGACAGGACAAAAACCACGTTTGTTCCTAACTTTTTCATCAGTAGTTTTGGGAAAACATCAACAGTGGTTCTTATTAGGGTACTATACTAAAACATCTATTAGGGCATTGTATTAGAACATCTATGGAGCTTCAAAAATACATTTATATATAATATAAACATCTATGGAGCTTCAAAAATACATTTATATATAATACATAAAAGAATAAATACATACATTCATATGTACACACATATATGTACATCCTGAGTTCTATCACTTAAGGCATTGTTTCCGAGTAGGGCTTGGAATTTGTAGTGTCTTCTAACTTCTACAGGTGAGAACTGCTGCATCAAGTTATTTCTTAAACCAGTATTTCTTAACTGTTGGTCCTTAGATCCATTTTAGTCTATAACAAAGCTTTCACTAGACCACAGCGAAATGAAAGCAAGAAAAGCTAAACTCTTCCCATTTTTACTTTATAATTTGTTGTCCTTCCCTTCCATCCTCCTTTACTTTTTATACTCTCCTTTTTGTTAAATAATGTTGATGGTAGATATGTATAATATAATGACTGCAAAAAAAAATGGCAACACTATGTAGATAACCTACCTTTTTAAAAAACTTTCAGATCTATGAAATTTAAAAGACCGGTCACTTCCGCATTTAAACAATTTAAAGCAAGAAACATATTCGAAAGACTCAGTAAGTGGGAGACATGGCATACTGGTACCGTCATTGGAGGTTAGGAAATGTAATTATGCTCTGATTCATGAATCATCTGAAAGAAACCACTTCTCCATCTTCTCTAACAAGCCTCTTGTCTTGTTAACGCCCTTCAGCTGGTCCTGCACTGCTTTCTGTCCTATTCAGTATCACTCTTTGCTTTTTTTTGTTTGTTTTGATTGATTTGACTTCTAACTATTGCTCAATTGCTCCTCCTTCTGGCTAAGTTGCATTTTCTAAACAAGTTCCCCAAATGCAAATTATTATACAAGTTACTTAATTCTACAATTTCCCTCATGTACTCGAATTATTAAAGGTAATAATCTTGGTCATTTTTGTGTTGTTTTTGCTTTATTAAAAAAGGTAGTATGCACATCACAGAGAATCACAAAAAAATCAAAAAGGAGGAAAATTAAAATAAACCATAATTCCATCAGAGACAGCCGTTGTTAACATGCTGGTTGTATTCAACCAATGTGGAAATCATATCATATATATGATACCATTAACTACTCTTTTAAATCAGGATTCTTTAATGTTTACATAGTATGCTCAAGAATATAATGATATATTTAACCAACCTCTTGGTTCAATTTTTTTTTTTAACAAGAAAGATTTAAAAGTCAGTATTTCTTACTTGTTTCTTAGTATCAAATTAGGGCCCAGTAAAAATAAATAAATGAGAGCAAACAAAAAGAAGTCAACCACATGCCAAAAGCTGAAAGGTCATAACAGTTCTATTCTTTTCTGGTTAAACATTCCATTGAAATGTTATTCAGCTTTACAGTCTTTATAATTTTTTAGTGATTATCATTTATAGGGAACTTTCTATGTGTTGTATATTAACTTAATTTAAAGTTTTAAACAAATGATTATACAAAACAAAAATAACAGGTATGTAACAAACTAGCAATCCTAGACTTATACTTTATTAGAAGCATTTCAAATCAACAAGGGTACCTACATAATGAACATTTGTATACCTAACTCTGAATTGTTCCCATCTTTAAAGTTAAAAATTTTAAAAAAAGAAACGTTTCAAGTTTAATTTACCTTGAACAAATTTGACACAGTGATTGAAGAGAAACACTGGGCATATAGGTTAAGGCAGCATTGTAACACAGCAAAAGGAATGTCAACACTTCAAACCTAAAGACAAACCAAAAGAATATTAACAAATCTTTCAAATTCTAAGTCAACCGTAATAGGAGATGGGGCATGAGAGGGGAAAGATAATCTGCTACAGAACAGATCTGTACAGTGTAGACACACAATTAAGAAAAAACTAAAATAAAAATTTTTAAAAAAGAAAAGACTTTCAAGCAGCAGTCATATGAAACCTATCTTAAAAATTCAACTCAGGCTGGGTCTGGTGGCTCACACCTATAATCCCAGCCCTTTGGAAGGCCAAGGCGAGACTTGCCTGAACCCAGGAGTTTGAGACCTGGCTGGGCAACATAACAAGACAAGGCCTCGTCCTTTATAATAAATCAAAAAATTAGCCAGGCGTGGTGGTGCATGACTGTAGTTCCAGCTACTTGGAAGGCTGTGGTGGAAGGATTGCCTGAGCCCGGCAGGTTGAGGCTGTGGTCTGAACTCCAGTCTGGGTGACAGAGTGAGATCCCAACTAATTAAAAAAAAATTCAACCTTACAACTGATATCTGAAGCAAAATACAGTGACAAATCTAGATGTTTTTATCTTATATAAGATGACTCAATATTCATATAAATTCTTACATATAACTTGTAAGAAACAAAATGGTGATTCATTTTCAAAATGGTGATTCATTTTCAAACTGGCAATTTGTTACTTCACTTCCTGGTTCTTCCTCCTTTCTTAGCAGGCTTTCTCTTTTGGCAGGCTTCCTTTGGTGGGAATTGAAACCCAGCCAGAATTCAAAAACATGTATTTTCCCTTATTTGTGTAGAAACTGCTTATTTGTACAAAATTACTGCTTAGGCAACATCCGGGAAAGTGATATAACCACTGAAATACTCAGCCAATGGGGAACCTGGGGAGGGACTTGTGCTTTAGAGGCATAAAAACGCCGGCTGCGACTGCCTCGGTGTGCCTGCTCACCTGAGAGGCACCCATTCTTTCAAGAAGGGGATTAAAAGAGCTTCTTCACTCCCCCATCTCTGAGTCTGCAAGTCGTGCTTTGATGACAACACTGAGGAGGACATTTCTGTCTCCCACCTAACTCATTCAACATTATTTTAAAATCTGTTGAAATAACCTTTTTAATCAATGTGGTAAGATAAGTTATGTCTCCACAGTATACCTATTCTGTGCTGTCAGCATCTCTCTTTGAGGATGAGGTCCACTGTACACAACTTTTGACAAACCATGCTGGGACAGTGCACTTTCGGTCAGAGCCATGGATCCAATGCTGGAAGGCTAGAGAAAAGACATTTGAATAAAGAAAAAAAAAGCTATTTTTGTTGAAAATGTGATATTTAGACTATATATACCACTAAGAATGGCTACCACGAACATCATATATCTTTGAAATATTTAGACTACCTATCAAATTTTCTGCTCAAAGACTTACTAAATAATTTTTAAAAACCACAAATATAGCCAGGTTCGGTGACTCAGCCTGTAATCCTGCACCTTTGGGAGGCTGAGGTGAGTGGATTGCCTGAGCCCGCGGGTTCAAGACCCGCCTGGGCAGCAAGACCACATCTCTACAATAAATCAAAAAATCAGCCGGGTGTGGTAGCACATGCCTGTAATTCCAGCTACT
>NW_007252950.1:686349-730529 GCF_000164805.1 Carlito syrichta | reverse complement strand
GCCACTGCACTCCAGTCTGGGTGACAGAGTGAGACTCCAACTCAAAAAAAAAACCACAAATGATAAACTTTTAAAAATGTAATTTCAAAAAATCCCACCATGGAAATGTACAGTTGTCTCTAACACACACACACACACACACACACACACACACACACACACACACACACACATCAGTCTTATCCAACAGAGGGAGAGAAAAATATTTCAAAAAGAATACTTTCAATAGATCTCTTACTATCAGATTTTAGTTAAAAGTTTAATGATTTTGATCTTTCATCTTATTTTGGAAATAGTAAATACTTTGTGTGGTGCTTTATACATTTTTAGAGGCTAATAAATTAATCAATTTTATGCTGTAATAACTAGACCATAAATTATGGCAATATCAAAGCTTAGGGTCAATAAACTTACTTTGATAAAAATGTCACTTACTTCATGATACACAGATGGTTTGGATAAAGATGGAATCGTAAAACTCAATACTTTGCTATGTCCTTGTTTGTCAACTATTTCCTACAAAAGTTGAAGAAAATATCTTAAGACACTTATTTTTTAAGCACACATTTAAAAGCTAAATGCAGATTGCTAATTTTTTTTTTAAAAAAGAACTAAGTAGAAAGGAATCGTAAAGTTAATTAATTGATGATACATTTAAAGGTCTAATCCAAGTTCATGTCCATGATGCTCACTGATCTACTTCCAGTTCAACTGACATCTTTCTTTGCTTTGCATCACTATCAGTAAACTTACCCTTAACTGAGAAAAAAATAAAATAAAATAAAGTTAATTGAAATCTTAAAACACGACAAGCTATTATCAGTTCTTCATAAACACCAATCATTAAAATGTATATCCTTTTCCTTTTAAAATATAATTAATATAGTTTTCAGGATGGCTGAGATACAGATACTATATCTTGATCTTCCTTATTAAAAAAAGCTACATTTCCTAGACTAATTAATTATTAAGTATGAAACATATAAAGAAAATGACCTTACATTTAATTTCCATTTTAAAAAGTACAAATTGCCAGGTGCCATGGATCATGCCTGTAATCCTAGCACTTTGGGAGGCTGAGGTGAGAGGACTGCCTGAGCTCAGGGGTTCGGGACTAGCCTGGGCAACTTGGCGAGACCTCATCTCTATAATAAATTTTTAAAAAATTAGCTGGGCATGGTGAAACACACCTGTGGTTTCAGCTACTCGGAAGGCTGAGGTGGAAGGATCACCTGAGCCCAGCAGGTCGAGGCTGCAGTGGCCAGGTGTATGCTACTGCACTCTAGTCTGGATGACAGAGTAAGACTCCAACTCAAAAAAAAAAAAAAAATTGCAGAAACCTTCAGTATCTAGAACATCATACTAATTAATCTACAAACTCTACTAGTCATATAAACTATATGTTAAAAAAAATCAGTGGCAGTGCAGTGTCTCCTGCTTGCAATCCCAGCACTTTGGGAGGCTGAGGTGAGAGGACTGCCTGAGCCCAGGGTTCAAGACCAGCCCAGGCAACTAGGCAACACCTCATCTCTATAATAAATTAAAAAATTAGCCAGACATGGTGGTGCATGCCTGTAGTTCCAGCTATTTGGAAGTATCGCTTGAGCTCAGCAGTAAAGACTGCAGTGGCCATGAGCAAGCCCCTGCACTCCAGCCTGGGGTGACAGTGAGACTCCGACTCAAAAAACAAAGTCAACAGTGTAAACTTGCAGAGTTTATGGAACTGTGAATGATGAATATTAAAGCAGATTTTTCTCCTATATTTTTTGTGGTCAGAAATAGATCATTTATAGGCAATGGACCTTAAGTATAAAAAATTTAAATTGCAGCACTGATATTTTCAGATACTCCTATAAAAGAACTGAAATGGTCTGATTTTCAGCCTTCAATTAATCCATAAATGTATATTTACATAATTATATGCACATTGTGTACCCCGATCCCAATAAAAGTTATATTCAGGAGAATGAACTATGAGTCATTTGATAGGAAACACAAATATTAGTTTTACTAAAATGAAAAGCAGGCGCAAAGGTTGTGTATTAGATTTTGTCAACAACAACAACAAAATTTGTGAACTACGTTAAACACAAACCAAATTGTAAACTCCTAGAAGAAGAGCTTCAATGCATCCGCTGCTATGCACATTTCTGCTGGCTGAGACTGCAAGGTAGCACCAAATCAGTTCTGGGAGAAACTGCAGTGTAAATCGAAGCAGCTCCTCCTCGCCACTGCGATAGAACTCAAAGAGTTGGTGACAGACAGGTTCTAGCAACTGCAAGAGAGACAAAGTGTTAATTCAAAAACCAGGCTGTTTTTGAATGAAACTATTATATGAAACATAAAAGGTTTTCCCAGATTGGGAAATGCCTAAGTTGTAGAAAGGTTCTTTCTTAAATATCCTTTTATCTTGGTAAGATACATGTCAATATATAAATGAGGGGCTACAGGGTTGAAGAAATTGAACTGGGAATCCTGGGAAGTTACTGTCATATATCCCTCCTGAGTGTATAATTAGGCGGCACCTGACAACAATGATTGGCATGTGGGGTGGCGGAATACCTAGAGAGCCCGTACACCTAGATCTCTGTTGTAATTAACCATGGTTCATTGGCCCTGGATAATTTAAACATTGCTGTAATTTTGTTTTAAACATAACTTGGAGCCATCTATAAACATTTCCTCTTCCAGCACACCCCCAATATTATCCAGTTAATAGAGCTGACTGTACCTTTATAACAGACTTCAAAAAAAATGAGAAAGGCAAGATAAGATCCTCTCACAGGCGAGTATTATCTTAAAGTATATACAATGATCACACAAATCATAATATGTCAAGAGATTCACAGGGTACAATTTTCAAGAAAACTATCAGGCTATGTATTATTATATATATTTTCAACAAACCGTACCTCATTAACTTAGAGTTAAGTGAATTTACTATTTTCTACTAATAATAATTATAATAAACAGAAACTATTTTGTAGTGGATTTTTTTTTTTTTTTTGAGATACAGTTTCACTGTCACCCAGGCTAGAGTGCAGTGGCACAATTACAGCTCACTGCAGCTTCCACCCCCTGGCCTCAAGTGATCCTCCCACCTTAGTCTCCCGAGTCACCTGTAGTGACACTACAGGTGCCCACAAACATGCCTAGCTAATTTTTAACTTTTTGTAGAGACTAAGTCTCACTGTGTTGCCCAGGATGGTCTCAAGTGACCCTTCCACCTCGGCCTCCCAAAGTGCTGGAGTTACAGGAGTAAGCCACTGCACCCACACAGTTGTTTTTATTTCAAATAAAGCCTTAAAACATGGAACCAACCATGCTGCCCATTGAAGCTGGACTGGATTTTTAAAAATGTGGTACATATACACAATGGAATATTACACAGCCATAAAGAAGGACAAACATGGACTTCGCAGCAACTTGGATGTATTTAGAGTCTATCATACTCAGTGATCTATCACAGAAACAAAGAACAGAGTACCATATGTTCTCTCACTCATAAGCGAAACTTGAACAATTATCATAATACTATAAGAAAAAGATTGGCAGTAGTAGGAAACAGGGGAAGGGGGGGTGGGACTGGCAGATGAGGGAAACCGCCAGAGAAGGGAGGGGCACACCTCATCAACAAGGGTACTTGCACAATGAACATTTGTATACCAAACCCTGAATTGTACCCCACATCTTTAAAATAAAAAGATATAAAAATAAAATCTTAAACTATGATATATAAAGTAAACTGAGTAAATTAAAGTCAATATTATTTATAAAAGTTATAACAAAATTTATACACCAACAAGCATTGACTAAGTCAAACTAGTCTGTCTTACTGAAAAAATTATCCAAGCTTTTTTTTTTTTTTTTTTTTTTTGAGTTGGAGTCTCACTCCATTGCCTAGGCTGGAGTGCAGTGACACACTCATGACCACCGCAGCCTCAACCTGCTGGGCTCCAGCGATCCTTCCGACTCAACCTTCCACGAGTCGGAACAACAGGCACGGACTACCATGCCCAGCTGATTTTTAAAAAAATTTTATTGTAGAGACGAGGTCTCACCAAGTTGCCTGAACTGGTCTCGAACCCATGGGCAATCCACTCGCCTTGACCTCCCAAAGTGCTGAGATTACAGGCTGAGCCACCAGGCCCGGTCAAAATTATCCAACTTCTGACAGTTAATCTTCCACAAGGAGTATTTTTTCCACTCTCAAAATGGTCATTAGAGGGAAAAAGGTATGTACTGTGGCTATGGGAAGATAAGAGAAAACCAAAGGGGTAGCAAGCAAAGTCACCCCATTCATAGGCAGCAAGAAAAGTTTTTAGGGTAGGAATTTGGAAAAATGGGATTAGAGATTGCTGGAAGAAAGGCTGATCAAGGATGTTTAGCTTTCAAGGTGGAGTTTTAAAAAGTGTCTTTGTGGATCAGCATCAATTAGTCTTGCAGTGTGGCGTAACATCCCTCATCTCAAAATCCCTGGGAATGCACTGACCAAATCAATTGATATGGTTTAACAAATATCTGCAAAATTATGAAACCTCATTTGAAAATTTATTCAAGACATTTACATGAGCATGTAATTTTAATCAAAACATACTTTATAACCAGTTAAAAATGCAAAATAAAGAGAGCTTTTGCCTTAGGAAAGTAGAACTGAATGAAAACAGATTCAAAGGGGAGGTAGGAATATGTTGCAACAAGATTAGAAAAAATTATGCATTTTAAACCAACACAGATAAACACCAATATATGTGCAGTGTTTTACAGCTTGCAAAGGTCTTTCACATACATGAACCTGTTTGATTCCTATAACACTGTATAGCAGAATATGATTATCCATGCTTTCCACATAAGGAAATTGAGACAAAGAGGCTGTCTATCCAACATGACCAAAATCACAAGGTTCTTAAGTGTCTGAACTGGAGCCAGGTCTCCTAACTCCTTTACATACATATCTGAAAAATGTCAAAAAATAAATAAAGTGATGCACGATGTGGGAAATATAGGCAGTGTTTGATATAACTAGTCTGAATATATTTGAGGCAAGCAATGGAGTATTATAAAATGTGCTGTGTTTCTAGTGTCCGGGTTGCATTTTCAAATGTATTTTCTTGTGGAAACATTGTCATATATGGCGGTTATGTTTTACTGTACCATTAAGAGAGAACTGCACTTCAAGTATATTTTTATGTGGTAAATAGGTGTTTTATGGGTCAGATGAGAACCTAATCACCAACTATCTTCTCTCCATTCTAAAATACATTGAGTTCTAAAACAACTAAGCTACACATAAATTTTTACAACAATCCATTAATAAGTAAAAAGTCTGTATCCGAAAAGAGATTTCTAGTGGTAACTGGAATGTCACACAAACATGCTCTTTAACAACTAAGTAGTGAAAATGTTCTCTGATGACTAAGCAAGGGAAGAGTCAAGTTTAGGCAAATTTAGAAAAGAAAACTTGTAAAAAAAAATTAGCTAGGCATGGTGGTAAGGTTACAATGAGTTATGATTGTGCCACTATACTCTAGCCTGGGGGAGATACAGCAGTCCCTGTCACAAAAAAAGAAAAGTTGGAAGAACACTAGTATTCAGGTAACAGCAGCAAATGGTACCTGACCTCCCTCGCTCTGGACTCCCTACTCCTAGAACCTCAAGGAGACTTTTTGTGGCTCTTTCAAAAACTAGCTGGCTTCATAACAGAGTTGGGCATTGTTAGCTTCTCCTCATATGCCTATCTGAAAGTTACAGTCAATTAAAAGAACCATTTGAGCAGACTGCATTGTACCCATATAAACTGCCTTTCTATAAGTTTCTTGAACATACCACATACACCTATCTCAGGTACAAAGGGTCTTTGTACCTGAGATAGTTTCTGTTTCCTTCTCCTAGAAAACTCGTCCCTGATTTTTTCTCTCTCTCTAATTTATTCAGATCTTGACTCAACTATTACCTTCTTTAGTCCCAACCCATACTTCCCCTGCTTCACTTTGTTCATCCTCATAGCTGACACAGCATTGCACATTTAGGTATTTGTTCAATGTCCATCTCAACTATTAGAATGCAAGTCCTAATCCATAAAATCAAAAATTTAGTCTACTTTGTTCTCTGCTATATTCTTAAGTGGTTCCTGGTACATTATATGTGTTCAGTAAATATTTATTAAATGAAAAAAACTGAATAATGAAAAAGTATTATTGGTATATAAAATCCAAATGTCAAATTAACTAAACTTCCAATAACACCAGAAACAATGTCCCAAATTTCAAAAGAAGACAATGATATCAATTCTTTAGAAATATTTCCAAATTCAAGAGACATGAATAAACACTTCTCAAAAGAAGATACACAGGCAGCCAACAGACATATGAAGAAGTGATCAGTCTCACTAATCATCAGAGAAAAGCAAACCAAAAACACACTGAGATACTACCTAATCCAGTAAAAATAGCCATCATTAATAAAACAAACAACAACAGATGCTGGCAAGGATGTGGAGAAAAAGGAACGCTTCTACACTGCTGGTAGGAATGCAAACTAATGCAGCCTCTTTGGAAGACAGTGTGGCAATTTCTGAAAGAATGAAATTGATTTTCCATATGACCCTGCAATTCCCCTATTGAGAATATACCTGGAAGAACTCAAATCATTCTACAAAAAAGATACCTGCACACGCATGTTTGTTGCAGCTCTATTCACAATAGCAAAAACATGGAACCAACCATGCTGTCCATCAAAGCTGGACTGGATAAAATAAAATGTGGTACATATACACAATGGAATATTATGCAGTCACAAAGAAGGACAAACATATGGAATTCACAACAACTTGGATGGACCTAGAGTCTACCATACTCAGTTGTCTATCACAGAAACAAAGAACAGAGTACCATATGTTCTCATTTATAAGCAGACCTTGAACAATTATCATTAATACTATAAGAAAGGGATTGGTAGTAGTGGGAAACTGCCAGGGGAGGGAGGGGCAAACCTCATCAACAAGGGTACCTGCATAATGAACATTTGTATACCTAACTCTGAATTGTACCCCATATCTTTTAAATAAAAACAAAACCAAAATGAAATATTTCCAAATTAAGACACAAAATATTTTGGGGTTTTTTTTTTTGTTTATTTGTTTTGTTTTGTTTTTGAGTCAGGGTCTCACTGTGCCATCCAGGCTGGAATGCAGTGGCATAATTACGGCTCACCGCAGCCTCAACCTACTGGGCTCAGGCAGTCCTTCCACCTCAACTTCCCGTTAGCTGGGACTACAGGTACATGCCACTACGCTCAGCTAATATCTGAATTTTTATAGGGATGAGGTCTTGCTATGCTGCCTAGGCTGGTGAGACACAAAATGTTCTAAACAGCAAAAGGGAGGAAACGATGCTAAAGTAGATTACACTGTTATATTTTAGAAGTACTTCCAAACATATTTGAAAGAATGAGTTGTCTTTTAAGGGTACAGAATACACACTGGCTTTACCACATGAATCAAAATAAAAACACAAAACAAACTTACACACAAGATCTCCTAAACCAGTGATTCTGAAAATGCAGTCCATGGACTGAGGACCATCCACAAACTGTTACCAACAACATAATTACAGAAATTGAGAGGAAACATTTAGAAACCTACAATAAATCAAAAATTAGCCAGGCGTGGTAGCACACGCCTGTAGTTCCAGCTACTTGGAAGGCTGAGGCGGAAGGATCGCCGGAGCCCAGCAGGTCGAGGCTGCGGTGGCCGGGAGCGGCCACTGCCCTCCAGTCTGGGCGACAGAGTGAGACTCCAACTCAAAAAAAAAAAAAAAAAAAAAGAAACCTTTATAGCAACTTGATATTGCCGCAATATCCAAGTGGGTGATGAGCAGACTTAGTGATCAGTTAGGGATTAAAAAATTTGTATGGTGTGAGTAGAGTATTAGTATTGTACATTGGACATACATATTGGCCTGTGACAGATTAGAATTGATTTTAGTGGTCATTCACCACAAATCGTTTGAGAAATATCGCTCTGAATGATTTGAACTATATTCATTAGAGTTGCCTGAATAAAAAGAATGCTATAAACTAAACTAGCCAATCAGAAATCTATCCTACAAATTCTTTCCAAAGTAACCTGGTTAATATATGCTTCATCAGAGAAATAATTTTTAAGCCTTTCAAAAATCATAAACAAGATTTAATTTGCTTTAAAAATGCACATAGCTATACTTACCTGGTAAGACAATTCTAAAATAAACATGGAAAACCTTAAGACACCTTCCACCCAAATACTTTAAAAAGTAAAACCCTTCAAGAAAACAGCCAACTCATACATTCTATGCAAAAGAAGAAGTTTTAGGGAAGAGGAAGAGACAAGCCAAGCACAATTGTTAAATTCAGTTATTCCAGTTAAAGTTTCTTGGCTTGTCAATAAAATCTCTTCTCCCTTCAGCACCGAAAATTCATGATGCACTTTATAGCATAATCAGTAGAAGCTGCGCTATTCCACATCTTCTCCAAAAGAGGCTAACAACCAAATAACAAAGGAACCTTCCTCACTGTGGCAGTTTCATCCCAAAGGTATGTAGATGTACACAGCACTGGACTCCAGGAAATGCTACCCTATCTCTGAGTGTAGTGTTAGAACCTCTCACATCACCCACCAAACTCAGATTCAAAAGGAATTATGCATCTCAGATCTTCCTCTTCCCCGACGCCACCTCTTTCTATTCCCCCAACACTGCCCAAGTGTGAGTTCTCAACAGATTCCTCCCAGGCTGTTGTCATAGACAACTTCCTGGTCTTCTTGCTTTCAACTTTCCCATTCACCAATCTATCCTCCACATAGCCACCTTCCTAAAACAATAATCTGACAAAAAGTCTAAACTGCTTAAGTGGAATTTGAGGTCCATCAAGGTGATGACCTAAACCTACTTTCCAGGCACAGTTCCTACCACAGCTTTGCCTTCTCTAGTTAATTACTGTACTAGCCTATGCACTTTATTCCAAGTGCCAAGCCTTTTTATTTTCCATGCTGTTTCTAATTCTTTTCTATGTCTACTATGAATGGTGGGATTTCCCAGCAACAGAATCTGAAGTACAGACTATTTTATCACCATCAAACCAAGTGGCTATATGGGGGGAAAAGAGAGAGAGAGATGCAGGGTGAAATGAAGAGGAAGGATTGGTAAGGGCAATAGCCAGACTAAACAATTTGCCATTCGTTAAACATCTTGTACTTTCTCAGGCCTCCATATACTATCCCCACTTTGTGGAATGTTCTTTTACCCTGCCACCTGGAAAACTTGTTTATCCATAGACAGTTAAATATTGTCTTGAAACCATGTGCTTACTTATTTTTTTCCCCCCTTCTCTTCCAGGACAAAGACCATGCGCTATTCAATTTGATTCTCTATTGCCTAGCAGAGCAGATGGCTCAAAATAGGCATGCAAATATTTGCTGAAATAAAATGAATGTAGTGACCCAGACTTTTCTAAGGTAAATCCAGAGAGAGAGAGAGAGAGAGAGAGAGAGAGAGAGAATGTTCAAGGAGATCACTTTTGGAATATAGCAAGAATTCTGTGTCTTAGCTTGGGAAATGGTACATTGGAGTTCATTTCATTATTGTTCTTTACATGCATACATTTAAACATATACATTTTCTACCCTTTTATAAGGTTATATCTCACAAGAAAAAATTAAAAATACTATGAATGCAATAAACCATAAGAGTACTTACCTCACTCTGTGGCTCCTGGATAACTTTATAGATAGATGAAACTAAAGAATTCTTGTCTTTCAAATTTGTGGCATAATTTGGTAAAGATGTTTCTGGTAGTGTCTAAACAAATTTAAAAAACATATATTTTATTTTTATGTAATTCCAGAAGAGGCAAATCCATAGAGACAGAAAGTAAAATAGTTGCTGCCAGTGACTGCACAGGAAAGGAAAACTTGAGACTGGAAGTGACTAACAGGTTCAGAGTTTCTTTTTGGGATGATAAAAATGTCCTGAATTAGACTCTGGAGTTGGTTGCAAAACCTTATAAATATACCAAAACCAGTGTATTTTTATCTTAAAATAGTGAATTTTATGCTAGTTTAATTATATCTCAATAAAAAATTCAAAATAAGCCGGGCTCAGTGGCTCAGCCTGTAATCCCGTGCCTTTGGGAGGCTGAGGTGAGTGGATTGCCTGAGCCCACGGGTTCGAGACCCGCCTGGGCAGCAAGACCTCATCTCTACAATAAATCAAAAAATCAGCCGGGCGTGGTAGCGCATGCCTGTAATTCCAACTACTTGGAAGACTGAGGCGGAAGGATCACCGGAGCCCAGCAGGTGGAGGCTGCGGTGGCCGGGAGCGGCCACTGCACTCCAGTCTGGGCAACAGAGTGAGACTCCAACTCAAAAAAAATAATAATAATTCAAAATAAAACAAAAACTATGTTTATCCCTTATATCTTTGCAGCATTATATAAGCTATATATCTCATTAGCTGTATTGGCCCTGCTTCTTTATAAATATGTTATATAAGAATCTGATGTTTCAACCTAAAAGCCACAGGAGATCACAGTAACTTCAGAGTTACATATTGTGAGCGTTAAGCTTGGTAAGGCTATTCTACTTTAGCAATTAGGGAGAAAATGTAAAGATTTCAAACTAGAGAAAAATATATCCACACTACCAACAAACTAGTTTTCCTAGTACCATTTAAAATATGAACAACTCATCACAGCTTGACAGCACTACTTAGTGACCAGAGAAGAATGGGAAGAGATAAAAACTCTGGGAGCAAGAAAGATGATTTGGGGATATAGTAGGGAAAACTGAAAGAAAAAGCCAAAACACTCCATTATAACAAATGATAAAAACCTATTCTTCTGGAACATACCTTCTTCTTATCAATATCTGTCTTCCAAGTCATTATTCTTTCTCACCTAAGTTACTTTCTTCAAACAATCAATGCAGGAGATACATGCCTCGAGACATTCCTAAGTCATTTCAAAATATACACTATTTCTTATGTCCCATATCCTCATATTTTAAGATTTAATATAAGCTATGGTTTGTGCACATTGATGTATGTATACATAAATAGGCAAAGAAAACTAAACAGTATAAATTTTTATAAGATATATGATGCATTTTTACTGTGAGCTCCTTGAGGGGAAGAACTGTCTTTTCATCTCTCCAGCCACAACACTCAGCACAAGGCCTTGTGCTCAAACCTTTGCTGAGGAAACTCATTATAAATGAACAAAATAAGAAATAAAAATTGTCACTGTTTACACTTCAGCAGATTCTTTAAAAGTAGGTCATATTTCACCTTAGGGTATATAAGTGAATAGATTCTTTTTTAAACTTAATAAAAGTTTTGTTTACCAGAATGGTAAGTAAATATGAACTATCTGCTAACCTTTCACCATTCTCCAGCACGCACACACACACAAAGTTTTATTGCAACTGCTTATATAAAGAAGAGATTAGGGCATTCTTCAATATTTCAAAAGCATGTAACAAAAGATCTCCAGGCAACATTCCATTTCCGTCATTTGATCAAGAGTAACCTAGTACTGGAGGAATTTATATAAAAGGGAATAATAGTCAAATAAATAGAAGAGTTCTAATCCCATGAATAGAAACGAGCCTAAGTTATATATAATATACATTCTATATATATGAAAAACACATTTTATTTGTATATGTCTAATATATATACCTAACTATATATGTGTTTAATATAAGTGCCTAACTATAAAAATTTAAGGATAAATGGATTGAAGTATAACTCCTTTAAAATTATTAGTGAATAGAAAGATTATTATAATTATATATTACTAATTATCTAGGCTAAGACTGGAACATTCATTTAAAACATGAGTTACAAGTTTCAGCTCATATGTCAATTGACCCTCGAGGTAATAAATTTTCTGTGAAATAGTCAAAGGCAAAAGGACAGCACTTTTCAGGAAAGACAAACTCTAGAAAATACCCTGGACCTAGGCTACCACCACTCGATGAAAGGAAGGGCATCCTAAAAATTATTGCAGTAACTATTGAGCTCTACTCACAATTCTGTCATTATTTCATTTTATGAATGTGGGAAAAGTTATTTTTGTCTACAGAAATGAAGAAAACGTAACTACTGTGTTTATGAATGGTGCCTTGAAAAACTTAAGATCTAAAAGGTCCAAATGAATGTAAATACTGCTACAGCAAACATTCAAATTTTCTAGCACTGTACTAATTCAAAGGTACTGGCCATCTTAAATACCAGCTAAGCTTTCTCACATTTCAAAGGCAAAACTGGAAATGAAAAGTAATAATGGAAAACTATGTTGGGAAATTATTCTTGGCAAAATTTGAAGAAGACAGATGCTTCGCACTAAAGTGTCATTTGGCAGATGGTTTTTTAAAAATGTAAGGAGGTGATATGGGTTGAGTGGAAAAGAATTAATGAAGATGGACAGATGGGTGAAGAACCAATAAATAAAACAAAAGCTCAACAACATCACATATAAAGACCTGATTTTGAGGTACATATTGCAATTCAGTGACTTATCAGAAAAATAAAAAAATTAGAAGTCTGGAAATTTGCTAGATAAATCTACACACACAATATTAAGAAAACACAATACAATCTGAAAGACATTTTACAAATAAATCTTTGAAAAGACAGAGCTTGAACTATTCTTGAAATCTTAAAATAAGGAAGTCCTACTCTAATCACTTTGTTGATATATAAAGAAAATACTAAAGAGAATGCATAGCTGGAGCAAATACTAAATAATTTTACCAAAAAAGGCTAAAATTTTTTATTAATTTTAAAAATTCAAAACAAAAGCTTTGCACAAAGTAATTGTGTTGTCTCTATACACTCAAGAGACTGTTGAGTGAGGTTATAAGGTTAGAAGTTCAGTGACTATGGAACAGTGTAGAGCTAAAAATCATCTTCACAAATCACCCCAGTGATGAAGCTACTGAGACCTGGGGAGGCTAGGTGACGTCATAAAACCACTCAGTGAGAGAATTAGGATTAGGTCAAAGGATTTCTGACTGTCAACCCACTCAATTAATCATAATGATCTTGACTTAATTAGTATCATGGTTATTAAACAACTAAGCAGAAGCATTTCTAAATATATTTGTATATTGATAAACATATATGTACACATACATATGTATATGTATGTCTATATATGTATGTACCCCAAAACTTCCTTTCTTAAATATTTTAACAAAAATATGTTTAACATCACATATCATTTCAAAAGACAAGTTACTCTAAACTTAAAAGATATGTTTCCAAGCACTTTTCTATTTTCTATTACCTCTGGCATGCTGTTGATTTTGCCTGATAATCTTCTCTTTATCAAACACAGAGCTGAATTTAACACACATTAACACAATTCAAAATAACACTCAAAATAATTCTCAAGAGTGCTTACCCAGTTAACCAAGGAAGAGGAAATTCACTCCTTTGAATTGGCTATAATATAGACTTGAAGGTAATTTAAAACATTTGTGATAGCAAGTGGATTGAAAACTGAGCAAATGTAATCTTGCAGGTGGGTAGTAAATTAAACCACTTTTTATTTGATGTGGGCCATGATTTCACTCCCTCCTCCCAATGGAAGTTTCCCTACTCTTGCATTAAATTCATGGAAAGTTGTAATAAAATATTGCTAGCTAGACAATGTGCTATACTGATAAAATATTGCTTAGTTAATACTTTCTATTTATGCATACTACGGTTTCTTTTAGTGGCGCTGACATACTCATTGCTACTCGGGTGCCATTGTTTCTAGGTTCTCTCAGTGAAAAAAAGCTATATATATAGAACTCACGAGTTCACACCAATTCTTTCTATTACAATCCAATACTTAGAATTCTTTCTTGCTTTTCCCCATTCTGTGATTATAATTCCTTTTTCAGAGAGAACTCTAACTCCCATTACTCTTAATATATTTCCTTATTTGTTCAATTAACTTATGGACTCAATGTAACCAGTCTACCAATGTGACCACTCTGGCTGACTCTTCTACATGCCACCTCTGCAACCCTTTGCCCCAAACACCCACTTCTTCAGATACCCACTTCCTCAGGGCATCCTACTGCCAATCCTGCTGCACTGCCCCTCATTCCTCACTACTGCATTTCCTAGGTGTCTACATATGCAAGGCAGGAGGAAAAGGGAATAAACAAACAGGTGAAAAGGGAAGAAAATCAATCATGATTTTCAATTGTTTACCTTAATAGTTTATCCTTCCCTATGATCCACTCTTTAATATGCCATCTTTTCACAACTGGCATCTTAAAGAATGGATAATTGGCTATATTTGCTCTTACAAATTTGACTTCACCTTTTTTTTTTTTGGCTCTAGAGTGCAGTGGCACACTCAGGGCCACCGCAGCCTTGACCTGCTGGGCTTAGGCAATCCTTCTGCCTCAGCCTTCCAAGTAGCCAAAACTTCAGGCATGTGCCACCATGTCCTGCTAATTTTTTGGTTTACTGTAGAGATGAGGTCTCACCAAGTTGCCCAGGCTGATCTTGAACCTGTGGACTCAGGCAATCCTCTCACCTCAGCCTCCCAAAGTGCTGGGATTATAGGCGTCAGTCACCACGCCTGGCTTTGACTTCATTAAACATAAGAATGTCCTAGAGGAAATGGTACTCAACTGTTAAATTTTACAATTTCCACCTACCTGCCAAAAAAATTATAACAAACCCTAGTAAACATTTTTGAAACAAGAAAAAGCTTAAAAATACCTTGAATGCTTATTCACAAAGATAACACAAGCAGAATATAAAGCACATAAAGATTTAATCACACAATTAAAATATGTAGAAAGTCCTAGATACAGCAACTTATGTAGCATTCTACATCACTTTATGATGACTTAGGGAGCTCATGGAAGGATGCTCAATTCATGACTATAAAAGCTGATAAGTAAAAATCTGCCTAGTCCTTTATCAGGATTAGATAACAGAGACAGATAAGATCAAGTGCAAAATTAACAAGAAATATTACTTCTCCCAAAGACACCTTGAAACTGAAAAATGTCTTAACAACCTCCTTTCTTGAGTGACTACTGTTTTCTTACTCACTGA
Organism: Carlito syrichta; assembly: GCF_000164805.1. Lineage (NCBI taxonomy): Eukaryota > Metazoa > Chordata > Mammalia > Primates > Tarsiidae > Carlito > Carlito syrichta. The sequence continues at coordinate 715,425 of NW_007252950.1, read as the reverse complement.
GATGCTTTGCTATCTAAAATCATAGATTATCCAAAAATGTGCTGTATGAACATATATCAGAAAGAATGAAACATCCCACTCTTGGTTTGTCTAAGTCACTTTGACACAGAGAAGCAGACTTGATTTCCAACCCAGGTGCATAGCTACAGGTAAGGAGTTTCTGAACACAACATTCCAAATCTATGTTAACTTTGTCATTTCCAAGATAAAAGGATGTGGGTCCATTTTGAAGTCCTATTGTTGCCCCTGTTACACACTGCCCTTATTTGTTTTTAGTCTCGCAATTGCTTCCTTTAAATTTCACCTAATTTTTTACCATTCCTCCAAATTGCTATAATAATTTTATCTTTTCCTTTCTTTGGTGAGTTGGCCCCATCATGTCTGCTGTGCAACCTCTTACTGCAACAAGTCAATAAGTCTGACATTGTCAGACTATAACTTTGTCCCTAAAGGTCTTGGGCTGATTAGGATGGACAAAATCTAAGTGACAGCTTCAGCTACAACTCTTCGGTTCTGTGGTTCATGATCATGAAGCGCACATAATTATATGTCACACAAGGACAGAGAAAAGTAATTAGCTGGTTTAAGGAGCACAATTTTAGCTATCATAGAGAAGAGTTCATGAGACAGGAAAGCATAAGTTTTATTTTCTTCAACTAATCAAGGATTACACACCCCTTATATAGTCACGGGGTTAGCCAACTAGAGAAAGATCCAGTAGAATAAAGTTGGGCAAATATCTTCCCATCCTCTCCTCATTGTTTACCATGCTCAGTACCACTGCCTTCACCCCTACCCCCACCCGCCCCCACCCCCATACACCACACACTAAATGGAAAGAAACATTTTGACACTAAATCCATGAAGGTCACTGGAGAGTGATATCAACATTCAGAGGCTTTAATCCTTCTTTGCAGTGTTGTCATGAAAGGGGAAAAAAAAGCTCTTTGAACCACTTGGGAGAAAAATGGAATCAATTTCCTAGAAAAGATTACTATGTGTAAATAATTTCTTTTTGAGATTTATTAGAACATATTTCTTCCACAGAAATTTAGTTATTCAGTCATACAAAATGAAAAATTCACAAAATTTAAACCCTAGATAAAACTTTTTTAGAATATAACAGTATTAGAACAGTAAATATTACCTTAAACTCTGACAACCACTCCTCCACAACCCCTTTCTCTGAAGTGAACATCTTTCCACATCTGTTCTAAACCTTCAACCTGAAAATGAATGTAGAAAAATGTTAAAATTTAGAATACATTTTCTTTACAGTCAGATAACTACAGGTAGAGGTAATTCTATTACATTACTTCTTATTTGTGAAGTTAGTCTCAAACATAAATTATTAGATTCATTTCAAATCCAGTGTGTACAAACAAGTCTTAAGAAGTAAGAAAGTGGACAGAAGTATAAATACCACAACATGATTAAATTGCTACTGCAACTTTCATTTAGCTTCCAAGAATGTCCGCTGCACAACATATTGGACATTTTCCCCGAGTTTCAACTAAATACTTTCAAAATGATCACTTATCTTAAGAAAATTGTAGGAAATACTAAAAACTGTGAAAATATAAAATGACAGACATCCAAAAGTGAATTTAGAGAAAGCAATAAAGTAATTTAATTTGCTTATATGTCAGTCCTTTACAATAGTCACTATCTAGGGAAGCCATTTGGTTTCTTGAAAGCTTAATATTCATTTTTTAAAGTAAAAATGAAAATATTCAAGATAATGACCATATCAACACAGTTATTCAAAATACTGGGATTTAATTGGCTATAACTAAGAAAAAAACACGCTAAAGGAAATGCAAAACAGTTTAAGCTGAAACAAAATTTTTGTCAAAGTACAATGTATTTTTCTTCACCCATCCATATATATGGGAGTAGACTTGGAAATCTGCATGAAGGAAAACTTCAGCTCTATTCAAATTTCTGCATTAGGCATCTTAATTTTCATCAGCTTTTTTTTTTTTTTTTTTGAGTCAGAGTCTCACTCTGTTACCCAGGTTGGAGTGCATGCCCATAGCCACGTCAGCCTCGACCTGCTGGGCTCAGGCAATCCTTTCACCCCAGCCTTCCAGGTAGCTGGAACTACAGGTGTGTGCCACCATATCTGGCTAATTTTTTTATTTACTGTAGAGACCAGGTCGTGCCATATTGCCCAGGCTGGTCTCAAACCCCTGGGTTCAGACAATCCTCTCACCTCAGCCTCCCAGAGTTCTGCAATTACAGGCGTGAGCCACTGTGCCCAGCAACCAGCTTTCTAATGTAGTAGAAACAAGGGCAGAATTGCCAAAACCTGAATCCTGATTCTATTACTTACTTGTCGCCATAACCTTGGGCAAGATATTGGCCTTACTTTTTTGTCTGTGAAATATGGATAGCCATAGTACCTATTGTGAGAATTACATTTTAATATGCAAATAAGAGCACTTTTTTATAGTATCTGGAAACAAAGTGTTATTACTACTAAAGAATATTATTAATTCATAAATTCTACTCAGTTGTCTATCAAAATATGTAGATATACCTTAATGAACAACACAGGCTCTTGCCAAAGAATACATTCTAAAGTTTCTGTTCTCTAAATTCCCATTTTTAAAAAAAGTTGAGAAAAATTATTTTCATTCATTCTTTCATACATTTATTCATGAAGGATTACTTGAGTGATATCCATCTTATTTTTAGAATGAAAAATCATTTTATCATTGGATCAAGTCAGACTAGCAGAAAACCACATATTTGTACCATATTACTGAATTTATAGAAATATGTTTGAACAAACTGGGCTTTGGAATTATGTCAAAAATGTTACCCAAAACACTGCTAGATCTTATTTATTCCCCTTGAAAGTCAACAGAGGAGAAAATGCACATCTTTAGTTTTCAGTAACAGGAAAAACTCTCCTTTAGAGTAACTTTTTTTTTTATTATTATTACAGGTACTGTGAGTTTCATAATTAATTCTCTTTGATTCTAATAAAATTGGGAGCCAAAATTTCTGCCTGCCCTAACTCTGTCCACAAAAAAGCAGACCTAGATTAATTTTATTTACTGTCTTATTTTATGTTATTACTCTTATTTTCTCTCTGCCTGTATCTACTTAGTTTTACCCTGCTGTGCAGATTTGTAAAGCAAAGTAAATATACATACACGTAAGTCTTCTTTTAATACATTCCACTGTTTGGTAAATTAGGACAGAAAGTTTTCACAAATAGAACCAAACTCCATTAACTTACATGGAACTGAGGAGGTAATTTTTTATAAAAATTCAAAATAACTGTCTTGTTAAAATTAAAGTTCATTTTTAAAAGATTAATAGGAATCAAGAGGAATATTCAAAGGACCAAGAATAGTCCAGGGCAATCCTAAAGAACAACAACAGAAAGGGAGGACGTGGACACCCAAGTATCAAGGCTTACTATAAAACAAAAACTAGAGTAACTAAACCAGTGGAGCACTGTCTTAAAGGTAGAAAAACAAATCAAACAGAACAGAGTGGCCAGAAACAGACCTACACAAACACGGTCACCTGATTTATGACAAAAGTAACACTGAGATTCAGTGAGGAAAGGACAATCTTTATAATAACTGGACTTAGGTCAACTGGATAGCTACAGATGGAGGAGGAGAAAAAAGCCATAATCCCCTAGCTCATACCATATGCAAAAACAGTTCCAGTTGGATCACAGATATAACTGTGTACAGTAAAACATAAAGCTTTTAGAAGAAAATTTAAGAGAATATTTTCTTTTTTTTCTTCTTAAACAATTATTGTATCTCAAAATACTGATGAACATAGTACTTTTTTCTACAGGTCATTCTATTCTATGATCAGAATTATTCTCTCCTCTAGTGGGCAGTTATTTTGTGTCCCAAAACTTTCTGTAACTATTAAAATAAATGGTTTTCTTTCTTTCTTTCTTTCTTTTTAAAGATGTAGGGCACAATTCAATGTTAGGTATACAAATGGTCACTGTACAGGTAAAGTTCAGGCCTCACTTTAGTCCTTACTCCACCTGGTTTGAGATGAGGTACCTTGATGAAGTGTGCCCCCACCTCCCCTAGCAGTTTCCCACTACTGCCAATCTGTTTTGTAATATTATAATTGTTCAGAGTTGGCTTATGAGTGAATACATGTGGTACTCAGTTCTTTGTTTCTGTGATAGATCACTGAGTTTTATACACTCTAAATCGGTCCAAGTTGCTGTGGAGTTCATAATTTTGTCCTTCTTTATGGCTATGTAATATTCCATCATGTATATGTACTACATTTTTTTTTATTCAGTCCACTTTTGATAGGCAACATGGTTGGTTCCATGCTTCCGCTATTGTGAATAATGCTGTATGTGCAGGTATCTTTTTCATAGAGTGAATTGAGTAACTCTGGGTATATTCCCAGAAAGGGGATTGCTGGGTCATATGGAAGGTTGACTTTTAGCTCTTTTAGGACTACTTTCAATGACCTTGAAGTAGGCAAAGGTTTCTTAAATAAGAGGAACAAAAGCACTAATCAAAAGGGGGGAAAAGGATGAATTGGACTTCATTAAAAATAAGAACTTCTATGCACCAAAAGTATACCATTAGGAGAATGAAAAGGCAAAGCCATAGAGTGAAAGAAGATATTTGCAACTCATATTTAGGAGAAAAGTCTCATATCCAGAACACATAAACAAGTCTTAAAATGTACTCATGTAGTGGCTCATGCCTGTAAACTTAGCACTTTGGGAAACCGAGGCAGGAGGATCACTTGAGGCCAGGAGTTCAAGACCAGCCTAGGCAATATAGAGAGATCTCATCTCTACAAAAAATAAAATAAAATAATTAGCCAGGTGTGGTGGCACTTGCCTGTAGTCCCAGTTACTCAGAAGGCTGAGGCAAAAGGATCACCTGAGCCCAGAGATCAAGACTGTGAGCTGTGATCATACCACTGAACTCCAGATGGGTGACAGAGTAAGACTCTGACTCCAAAAAAAAGGAAAAAAAAAAAATTTTTTTAAAGGCATACAATCCTGTAGGAAAAACAAGACCACGACTTATCCAAATGGACATCTAACACACGAAAGGTGCTCAGTTTTGTTTAATCATCAGGGAAATATCAGTTAAAACCAACAAAGAGTCAGGCACAGTGGCTCTTGCCAGTAATCCCAGAACTTTGGGAGGCCAAGGCGAGAGGACTTCCTGAGCTCAAGGATTCAAGACCAGCCTGGGAAACATGGTGAGAGCTTGTCTCTACAATAAATAAATAAATAAAAAATTTAGCCAGGCATAGTGGCACGTGCCTGTAGTTCCAGCTACTTGGAGGGCTGAGGCAGAAGGATCACCTAAGTCCAACAGGTCGAGGCTGCAGTATCCATAAGAATGCCACCACCCTCCAGCCTAGGTGACAGAGTGAGACTTAAAACAAAACAAAAAACCCATAATGAAATTCACAAAAGTATGGTTAAAACTAAGAGGGAACGGGCTCGGTGGCTCAGCCTGTTATCCCAGCACTTTGGGAGGCCGAGGTGAGTGGATCGCCTGAACCTGTGGGTTTGAGACCAGCTTGGGCAACTTGGCAAGACTTCATCTCTACAATAAATAAATAAATAATTAGCCGGGTGTGGTAGTACGCGCCAGAGGTTCTGGCTACTTGGAAGGCCGAAGCGGAAGGATCACCGGAGCCCAGCAGGCCGACACTGGGGTGGCCATGAGTGGGCCACTGCACTCCAGCCTGGGCGACAGAGTGAGACTCCAACTCAAAAATAAAAATAAATAAAATGAGCTGGGCTCGGTGGCTCAGCCTGTAATCCCGCGCTTTGGGAGGTTGAGGCGAGTGGATTGCCTGAGCCCGCGGGTTCAAGACCCAGCTGGGCAACTTGGCGAGACCACATCTCTACAATAAATTTAAAAAATTAGCTGGGTGTGGTAGTGCACGTCTGTAGTTCCAGCTACTTGGAAGGCTGAGGTGGAAGGATCGCCGGAGCCCAGCAGGTCGAGGTTGCAGTGGCCGGGAGCGGCTACTGCACTCCAGTCTGGGTGACAGAGTGAGACTCCAACTCAAAAAAACAAACAAAAAATAAATAAATAAATAAAATGAAAGAGGGATCATACTAATTGTTGAAAGATATACAACAATATTTAGACACAGCTATCATGAATGCAAACTGATACAATAACTTGGAAGACTCTTTGACAATATCCTCTAAACTCGAATATACACATACTCTATACACCCAGCAATTCTACCCATAAAAACATACTCAACAGAAATGTGGACATATGGTCTCTGAAACATATGTTCAGAAATGTTCAACAGAGCAGTGGTTTTTTTAAATTTAATTTAATCTTAAAGATGTGGGGTAAAATTCAGGATTAAGTAGATAAGTGTTCACTGTACAGGTAAAATTTGGGCCTCCCTCTGGTCCCTACTTTGCCTGGTTTGAGGTCAGGTACTCTTATTGATGTTATGTGTCATCCCCTTCCCTCCCCTGGTAGCATCCTGCCACTGCCAATCCCTTCTTATAGTGTTATAATAAATGTTCAGGGTCTGCTTATGAGTGAGAACATGTGGTGCTCAGTTTTTTGTTTCTGTGATAGATCACTGAGTATGGTAGATTCTAAATCCATCTAAGTTGCTGTGAAGTCCATAATTTTGTCCTTCTTTATGGCAGAGCAGTTTACAAACAAACCAAATGCCCATCAAGAATAGAATGAATATATTATGGTATACTGTACCATTCTATATAACATATAAATATAATTTTGAACGAACAAATTATATGTGTCACAATGTTGGGTAAAAGAAGGCAGACAAAAGAGTACATACTATAGAATTACATTTATATAAATTTCAAGAACTGGCAAAATGAATTAATTATATTAGAAGTTGGGGTAGTGGTTACTTTTGAGGGGTCAACCTCCTGGCTTCTGGTAATACTCTGCTTCTTGATCTAGCTGCTGGTTACACAGGAATCTACATTTGATGAAAATGCACTGAGCTGAACACTCATGATTTGTGCAATTTTCTGGGTACAGGTTATACATTAGTAACATCAGTAAAACCCCAGGCCTCTTCCACTTGTTAGAGATCAAACGGGAGCCCCCCATTGTACAGCCAAGCACACGTGAACACTCACTTGTTTGGGATGCAGGCAAACTCAGAGTAAAATTGTTCCTCCCCATATTTCTTTATCTCCCTCTGCAGAACTCAAAAGGAAGTCTGAGAAACACTTCTTAATCTGAAACTTTCAGTCACACCACCACTGTCTGCTTTAGATCCACAGGACTAAAATAATTATTCCCTTCACCATTATTTATTTCAGTCACCACAAGAAGCTAGGGTCCTAGGTTACACTCTAGTTACACACTAGTCTTCTTAACTGTCTGTACAATCTCTGATTTGCTCCCATCTCCTATCCCATTCTAATTCTAGAAGGAGGGAATACTTCCACTGTGCCCTCTGAAATCTACAGGTTATTCAAGCAAAATCCTCTACATCCTCAACAGTTCTTTGAACGTCGCTTTCTTCTTTTCAAAAGACACTGCTTTCCCTGCATGCAGCCTTTCAGAGACTGGTCGCTTTTCCTCACACAGCCCTGGATGAAACCACTGAGGCTAGAGGTATAGTGCCCTCCTTTCTCCTTATTACTACTCTGGATCATTCTCCCTCTCTCCCCTCAAGCCGTTCCCGCAACGCTGCTTTGAAACTGTCACTGTCATTCATCAATCAATCAATCCACTGCATGGCCTTGTCCCACTCCATCCCTCCCCTTAATTTCTAAATAATCCTAGCTCCTGGCTCACTGTCCCATTTTCAAACAACTCCTGCTAATATATATTCTTGGTGACTTTTTTTTCCTTAAATGCTAAATTCTTAATTCCTAGAAATTTCCTCCAATAATATTGTGATCCTCCCTGCCTCAGCTACTGAATCCTAGGCTCATAACCTATGACCATAACCTAGACCGGCTGTTTTCAAACATTCTGGTCAAGGTCACTTTACATTCTTAAATATTGAGCCAATCCGAAAGAACACCCGATGGCTAAAGTTGGAACAATTTGAGCAACAAAACACATAATGCAGTAAGGAATTATAAAGTATAAAGTAAATATACATGAGTCCATATAATATAAATAAAGGACTAAGTAAATAAATAAGAGAACAGAAGACAAATCTTCTGCACAGAAGAATTCCCAATAATAGTTGAGGCTCCCCTCCAGAAGATAGAGCTTAGTCTTTCTCCCCACGGAGGGTACAGTGGACATAGTAATTCACTTCCAAAAACGAGAATAAGGAAAGGGGAAATAGTAACTGGATAGTGGAGAAACCTGGCAAGCACTGCCTTAACCAGAATTAACATCAGTCATGATGTCATGTGACTATCGTGTACCGCCTAATATGATGTGATAAGAAAGGCAAATTACCTCTGTGGTATTCTTTCCAAAAACTCATAAACCCAGTATATTTATGAAAAAAAATTAGAGGAAACTCAGTTTGAAGGACATTATACAAAATATCTGACCAGTATTCCTCAAATCTGACAGGCCAGGCAAGGTGGCTCACACCTGTAACCTCAGCACTTTGGGAGGCCAAGGAGGGAGATTCACTTGAGCCCAGGAGTTCAAGACCAGCCTGGGTAACATAGCGAGACCTCATCTCTACAAAAAATTTAAAAAAAAAAAAAAAAAAAAAGCCAGGAATGGTGGCATATGCCTATAGTCCCAGCTAGTTAGGAGGCTGAGGCAGAAGGATTGCTTGAGCCCATTAGCCTGGGCTCCAAGATGAGTAACAGCTATGACCAAAGGTATTGCTAAGAACTAGGTAAGGCAAAGAGTAAAGGGACCACAAAATGGAAGGAGTGTTTTTAAAACTTTTCTCTACTAACTAGCAGCAAGAGGCTTTCTACAGTTGCTAACCAACCCTTACATTTCATATCTAATATGTAACCTGCTAACATGTGTGGCAAAGTCTTGATTATATAACTCAGCAGGCTTTGTAAATCTAATTGAACGTCTCAGTTAATATTCAAAATAAACTCTCACATTTTAAAAACCTTTTTCTTCTCAAAGGTAAGAGGAACAAAATTAAAATAAATGTTTCCTTACTGTGCAACTAACTTCCTATTTTTCTCAAATGTGTTCCAGAACAGAATATTTAAAATTATATTAGAAAGCTTCCTAGGAGTCTAGCAAAATTCATCTACACAAAATTAATTTTTATATTTTCAATATAGAATAAAATCTTTTAAAATCCTAGTGTCCTAGTGAGGCACAGTGGCTCACACTTATAATCCCAGCACTTTGGAAGGCAGAGGCAGAGGCAAGAGGACTGCCTGAGCCCAGGGGTTCAAGACCAGCCTGGGCAACTTGACGAGACCTTATCTCTACAATAAGTAAATTAGCCAGGCATGGTGGTACATGCCTGTGGTTCCAGCTTCTTGGAAGGCTAAGGTGGAAGGATCGCCTGAGCCCAGCAGATTGAGGCTGCGGTATCCGTGAGCATGCCACTGCACTCCAGCCTGGGCAACAGAGTGAGACTTCAACTCAAAAAAAACACAAAAACTAGTGTCTTATTCTTCAAGTTCCACATTATATTCTTATCTTTTGGGGGGAGGTGGAGGTTGGTGTCTCACTCTGTCACCCAGGTTAGAGTGCCATGGCACCATCAGGGCTCACCGCAGCCTCGACCTCCTGGGCTCAGGCAATCAGCCTCCCAAGTAGCTAGGACTACGGGAGTATGCCACCAAGCCCCACTAATTTTTTATTTTTTGTAGAGGTGATATCTCACTATGTTGTCTAGGTTTATCTCAAACTCCTGGGCTCAAACAATCCTCCTACCTGGGCCTCTCAAAGTGGTGCGATTGCAGGCGTAAGGCACTGCGCCCGGTCTGTATTCTTATCTTAATCCTAATAATGATTACCAAATTTTATTTTTTAAGTGATGTCAGAGATATACTGCATAATTGTTTTATAAGGAAGACTATAAAAGAACAAATATATTTATAACTTTTACTATGAAACTCTAAAAATTTCCTTATTTCTACTATTATTTTACATCATCCCCTTCATCAAGTACTAACTATAAACTACAATAAAATTTTGTATAACCATTTCCTTTATCATTGAGAAAATCAAGTCTTTATAAATGTATGGATCAACCAAATTTCTATAAATGGATTGTGACACATCACGATGTTTTAAACATCTCTCCTATGCAATGAGGCCATTGCTGTAGTTAAATTAAGCACCACTAGATTACTGAGAATTCTTAGGTGAATTTCAGGAAAATAGAGCACAAAAAAAATGTTTAGATTATGTTGCAAAATAAAAGTAATTCAATCTTGGAGTTTTGCTGCTTAGAAACTGACCAATCAATTAGAGAGTCCTATGAAGAATTGGGGAACCTGTGCTGTTACTTGAAAAGATGCCTGCTGTCTACCTGGGTCACCAAGTGAATACAGCTGCCTCCCAAGGCACAAGGAGAAGGAATACAATTTTTAGGGCCACTAAGAGAGGTGTGGGAAGACTTTCCAAAGGCCCATTACTTAGGTCTATTTTGCCCATAAATCATAAAACAAAGTGTCTGATTATCAAAAACAGAACATAGGTTTTTACTTAAGAAAATGTTTTTTGACTAAAGCATCTTTTGCCTACCCCAAGAACAAATAAGACCATGTTGGGCTATCAATGTCAACCAGCTCAGTAAATTTCTGTTGGAAAAGTCAGGACAATTAGGAGGTAGATAGCAATCTTCATTTTCCATTCCCATTTTCCTACTCTTCTCAAATTCTCCATGACTTCAGAAGAATATTTTGTCCACAGGAAGGGTATCTGATTTAAACTCATAAGAGAAGCTAGGAAAAACGATTTTTCAGTAACCATGTTGGCCAAGAGAATAGCAGTGAATACAATGCTGTGAAACTTCGGAGTTACTTGGATTTCTAAGAGAGTCTTTGCAAATATTCTTTTTTCTTTTCTTTTTTTTTTTTTGAGCTAGCAGGTCACATGCCATTTATTGACAAGTTGGATTTCTTTCAGATAAAAACTGCCAGAATGGTGGGATCTCTGGGAACCATGGCACTGAGATGAGAACTTCTTGATGAAGCATTAACAGAACACATGCCTCAGTGGTTCCACGTTTTTTTTTTCAAATTTTTTCAAATAAAAATTGTATAACAATTTTAAAGTTTAAAATTGTGTTAGTAATTACAAAGTTCAGAGTTCAGCTCAGAGAGTATAAGCATAAATATCTAATAAATATTTATTGAATAGAGGAATAAATTTCATCCTTCATAATGCCTGTCAAATTTACCATCTGCTCTCCATCTCCACAGCAACACCCTGAGTCTGGGCCTTTATTGCCTCTGCGTGTGCTGTTCACACAGGCTCCCTGTTCCTGGTTTCTTCTCTCCTCCAATGCATTATGCACATTACTGCCACATTAATCTTTCTGAAATGCCACTTTTCTCCTGAAAATGACATCAGATCTACCAGATCTTCCACATCAAACTCTCTATAGAGTATGGCCATAATTTACCTACCTAGATTTTATCACTGTTCTCCAAAATACACCATGTCACTCGAACCTCCATGTCTTTGCCTATGTCTCTTCTCTCTACTATATCTTCCTTTTACTCCTCAGCTTTTTACAACTTATCAAGGAAAACTCAGGACTCATGTTGATGATGTGTAGGGTTGGCAAGGTGAGCTGCCAGGAGACAACTATGGCACTGCATCTGTGAGCCACAACAGCATCATCTGATTATTTAAAAGACAGACTGACTGATGCTGATAACCTTGGTTTAGAAAATCTCCTACTACAATTGTATGAGAACTCTGAAGAGTCCATCAATATAAGTTATGTATCTCCTTAAATATAAAAATACCACACATAATTTATTTTAAATTTCATATTAGGAAAAATCTACAAGAGCAGTTATTGGCTGAAATAAAGTTTTCCAAAATGTATATATCATTTTTTTTTTACAAAATATGATCATAGGGTATGCTAGATGATTCAAGTATTACCTCAGTAAATCAAAGTCCAGTAAGCCCTGATAACTAAGTCACAAACAATAAAGTTTATGTTGCCAGATTTTAAAAGATCAGTGTAAAAATTGTGAACTGCAAAAATTAACTCAGTGACATGATTATTGCATAATTGCATGGTAAGTAAGTAGTACAGAGATCAGGAATGCTCTTTACATATTCACTAGAACAGGATGTCAAGCTGACAAATGTGTTAATTCCTCTCCATACAGTTCATATAATTCATCCAGACTGCAGGTTGGGCAAGGTCAGAGTTAGAACAAAGGGAAAGGACTAGGCAAAAACAGACATCGAACGGGAGATCATATTAATCATTCAATATTTTTATATATGCAAAAAGTCAATATTACTATAAGCTCAAATTGCAACATTAATAATTCAACAAGCCCCTGAGTGCCTTCTGAGAATAATGCAAAGTATGTCTATTACTTTGCACTATTAGCAAAAGAAGAGTAAAATATGTTCTGTGTCCCCAAGGAGACTGTAATCCAGATGGCAAAGGGAGGAAAGGGAATAGAGGAGAGGAAAAAGGAATCAAGGTAGCACTGCACATTTTCTAGGGAAATAATTACAAGTGCAATTGTGATAAACTTATCAAAAATACACAAAACCAGAAATGGGAAGTTTAAGACAAGCATTCTGCTTACTATGCAACTACGTAGTTACAAAATGTCCATCAAGAAAGAAAATAAATTTAAAAACTATGAACACTTGGGTAGAACATTACTCTCCCATCTCTGCTAATATTTTTCTTTACTGGAAATTCTTTTAAATTGCTACATCTAAATCTTCCATTACTAAATGTTCATCCTTCTCAGTGCTGCTACCCCACTCATCAAAACAAAACGTTGTTAATTGTTCAATTTTTATATTTTATATGTATATATATTTTATATATTTTATATATATAAATCAGTAGCTTTGAAAACTCTTTGCTCTTAAGAATTATTAAGAACTCCAAGGTTGGGCGTGGTAGCTCACACCTACAATCCCAGCACTTTGGGAGGCTGAGGTGAGAGGACTGCCTGAGACCACAGGTTCAAGACCAACCTGGGCAACTTGGCAAGACCGCATCTCTACAATAAATCAAAACATTAGCCAGGCATGGTGGTGCGTGCCTGTAGTTCCAGCTACTTGGAAGGTTGAGGTAAAAGGATCACCTTAGCCCAGCAGGTTAAGGCTGCAGTGGCCATGAGTGTGCCACTGCACTCCAGCCTGGGTGACAGAGTGAGTCTCTGATGCAAAAAAAGAAAACCCAAAAAAACCTTTTGTTTATGGTGGCTATATTTATTAATATTTTTTCATATTTGAAATATTTAATGACAAAATTTAAATATTTATTAAAGATAAATTCATTTCATGTCAACATAGATCATGTATTTTTATTAAAGATAACAAGTTCTTAAACAAAAAAATTAGTGAGAAGAGTGGCACTGTTTCATATTTTTGGAAATTTATTTAATGTCTTGACCTAATAAAACACAGAAGGATCCTTATAATTGCTTATGTATTCAAACTCATATTATTATTTTGCTCTGGTTGAGCAGATAATATCAAAACAGAATATATCTGTTTAGCCAGATAAAATATATCAACAAAAAAAAATATATATGCATATACAGATATCTGCTCAACTAAAACAGATACGAATACATACATACATAATCTATGTTTTGATTTTCTTTTTACAATAAAAAAGAAATGGAATCACACTCCACCAAAACTTGATTTTTCTTTTATTTTTTATTTTAGAATCGTGGGCTACATGTGAAGTTTTGTTACATAATACGTATATTGCATAAAGACAAGGCTTGGGCTCCTGATGAGCCCTGTCTGCCTCCAACAGTGGGCATGGTACCCAATGGGTGGTCTTGTATCCCTTATCCCTTCTCCCTCCCTTCTTTAGCAGTGTCCAGTGTCTCTTGTTCCCATCCTTGTACCCATGTGCCTAATATTTAGTGCCCACTTATGAGTGAGAACATGTGGTATTGAGTTTTTTGTGATTAGTTTTCATCCCTAATATGTCATGGATCTTGTTTTATGTGTGACAGACCATTACTATTATATTTATGGCCTTTGACAAATGACCTCTCCTGTTACTTATGCCTTTGTGTAGTCCCCTTCCACATCGATGTTGGGCTTGGCAAAGTGGTATGTTTTGGTCAATGGACTTTAGCAAGCATGCTACAAGGAGAGGCATAATAAGACCTTTGTCCTCCTGAAATACTCCCTCTTAGAAAGTAACCACCATACTATTAGAGCTGAGGGATAGACATCTGGATGAGAAGCCACATGGAGAAAGACCTTGGAGGATGACAGGAAGAAAAGGCTTTCTCTGTAAAAATTTAACTATTTGACAAAGTTAAAAACTTTGTTTGGCTGGGCATAGTAGCTCCTACCTATAATCCTAGTGCTTTGGGAGGCTGAGGCAGTAGGACTGCTCCAAGGCCACCCTGGGCAACATAATAAGACTCTATCTCTACAAAAAAAAAAGTGTTTTTTAATTAGCCAGGAGTGGTGGTACACATCCATAGTCTTAGCTACTTGGGAGGTTGAGGTAGGAGGATCACTGGAAGCCAGGAGTTTGAGGCTTCAGTGAGTCATGATCACACCACTGCACTCCAGCCTGGGTAACAGAGTGAGGGAGACCCTGTCTTAGTTAATTAAAAAAGAAAAAAAGAAAAAAAAATGTTTTAAGTGGGTTTTTAAAATTTTTTTCATCAAAGGACTTCTCAGAGCCTTTAATATGCTAAATCTGTATTATGAACCTCCAAGAAAGGTGTTTAGAATAAAATATTTTTCCAAGAGTGTTTCACTATGGGATTCTTTGCTGTCCAAACACAGCTGGCATCATTGGCATACAGTCTGGAAAACACTTGGTGTGACCAAACGTGTCATACATAGCAATGATAGATGTCCACGGATAACGTTGTGATAATGACTAACAGTCCTCAGCATTTATGTTTCTGGCACTGTGCTAAGCTCTGCCATTTATTAGCATGTGGTCTTGAGGAAATTCTTGGTTCCAGTATTTTTCTCAATTGGAACAAAGAAAAAGAAAAGGGACAAGAAAGTATATCACTGGTATTTACTACAGTGCACATACACACTGGTAACAAGGGTGCTCCAAAAATGAACAGGTATGAATAAAGTATAATAGCCAAAGGTAGACCAAAATTCTTACTTGTTTGAGATTTTTGTGTTTGTTTGTTTGTTTTGCTTTGCTTTGCTTTATGGTAAAAAAAAAAATTTTTTTTCTAACCTCTGGGGCTGAGTCCTTTATTCAGTTCTCCAGGTAATGTGGTTTACTCTCCTTTCAGAACACTAGTAAACAGCCTCCAAATGATGAAAGAGCCAGTGTTTTACTTTGTGTATGCTCAAAATTTTCTCTTCAACAAAGTTTCTCAAAATACTATAAAGGAACTGACTAAACACAGCACTATTTGGTATATAACTCAACTTTAAAATGACGAGGAAATACATGGTAAAAATTGCAATATATTTAGTTTATGGCTTAAGCATGCCATGAAAAAATGCTGAAAACAGCTGTGGCAACTCAATATGACAGGATGATGATCAGAGGGTATAGTAACTCTCAAAGCAATGGACATGTAAAAGACACAGTTTTGCCCCTGCTGACTATAACACAAGTAAAATAATGTGACTAAGAGTATGCAAAAGCAATTTGCTCAAATTAACACATTAAAAAGTACTTTACTCTTCCTCTTCCATCTTCTGCTTTGAAAAAACAACCAGCTCTATTGGCAGAGGCTCCTAAACATCCAAGAACACAAATACCCCATAAACACTTTCTCCTTACCAAACCAAACATATTCAATTAAACTAAGGAATTAGCCAGCTGCTTGCCACTGGTTGTACTGGGAAAGGTGAAGGAGAAGGCATAGTTATTACTTTCTCCATTAAGCTATCCAAATGCTTCTCTCTCATGTCTTGCCTAGGGGAAGTATATAAATTTTTAAGGTTTGACATTGGGCTTGGCAAACTGTTCCTTCGGAATAGACAAATTAGAAGTTTTTAAGATTTTGCTAGATCCAACCATAAAAGCCATCTATAATAGTTTGTTAGCACTGCCGTAACAAAATACCACGCACTTGGTGGCTTAAACAACAGAAATTTATTTTCTCACGGTTCTCTAGGCTAGAAGTCTGAGCTCAAGATGTCAGAAGCATTGGTACCATCCGAGAGCCATGAGAAAATGATATGCTTCAGGCCTTCCTCCTTATTTTGTAGATGGCTCTTTTCTTCATGTCCTTACCCTCTCTTCCCTCTGCATGTTTTGTCTAAATATCCTGTTAATACTAGAACATCAGTCTTACTGAATTAGGGCCCACCCTAGTGACCTCATTTTAACTTAATTACCTCTCTAAAGACCCTATATCCAAATGAGGTTACATTCTGAAGTGCTAGGGATTAGGACCTCAGTATACGAATTGTGGAGGAAACAGTTCAGCCCATAACACCACCAAAGCTGCAACAAGCTAGGATCCAGCAATTAATATGGTTCTTCTTCTTCTTTTTTTTTTTTTTTAAATGGTTGGAACCTCACTCTTTCACCCAGGCTGGAGTGCAGTGGCATGCTCATGGCCACCACAGCCTCAATCTGTGGAGCTCAGGTGATCCTTCCACCTCAGCCTTCCAAGTAGCTAGAAGCAGACGTGTACCACCACACTCGGGAACTTTTTATAAAAAAAATTATTGTAGAGACAAGGTCTTGCCAAGTTGCCCAGGCTGGTCTTGAACCCCTAGACTCAGGCAATCAACTCGTCTCTGCCTCCCATAGTGCTGGGATTACAGGCGTGAACCACCACGCCCAACGGCTCTTCTCTTCTTGTGTTACAGGTGTTTAAATATCATCCATTTATTCATAAACTATTAAATGTCTACTGTGTTCTAGATACTAGATTTACAAAAATAAACATGACATGCTACTTTTTTTTTGAGTTAGAGTCTCACTCTGTCGCCCAGACTGGAACGCAGTGGCATGCTCACAGACACCACATCCTCAACCTGCTGGGCTCAGGTGATCCTTCTGCCTCAGTCTTCCAAGTAGCTGGAACTACAGGCATGTGCCACCATGTCCAGCTAATTTTTAAATTTTTTTATTGCAGAGATGAGGTCTTGCCAAGTCCCCTGGGTTGGTCTCAAACCCATGGGCTCAGGCAATCCTCCCACCTCAGCCTCCCAAAGTGCTGAGATTACAGGCATGAGACACGACACCCGGGCTATGACATAGTATTAATAGCTGACTTAAGGAATTCACAGTCTATTAGAAAAGACAAGTAAACCTAAAACTCAGCAGAAGTGAGTGTCCCTTAATCCCTTTTGAAACAAATCAAGGTAAATCAGAATATGAGCAATAAAACAGTAAAAATAAATGCTATGAGGAAAATGAAGAGAAAGTAAAAGAAAGTCCAATGCAAACCTCATCATTCAATCATTTGCTGTTGGTCACCCCTCTTTCCTCTCTCCCTCCCAAACATAATAACATGCAGAAACACACTTTCCAGAGCACAGCTCTACATGAATTCCTTAGTTTTTTGCATTCTAAGTGCTTTCCCTGCTGCAATGTGGGGGACAAGGGAAGAGAGAAATGTTGAGAAAACTAACTTTCAATTAACTTGTGGGTTGATGTCTTAGAGCAAGTCACGACCCTTTAATAAGTTGGAGTGAGGCTCTCAACCATTAATAATGTCTGCCAAGAGTGGCCCAGATGTTCAATAGAAAATGGCAGGGTCAAAGATGGAGGCAAGTGAGCAAATGCAAGAGAACACAGTAAATGGTGGCGATAAGTGCGAACAGGGCCATAACAATAAAAGCAACATATAGTGACTGTATAAAACTCTACATGATTCTTCCCAATCAGAAATTCAGATTTTATTAATATAGCTGTTTGTCTTGGTTTAAAAAAATTAATAGTAACCGAAACAGAAAATAGTCCAGTATGATCATATCAATTCATATTAACTGGGCTAACAGCATATTTGTTTTAGCAGGGGCTGAATTATAAAATTATTCTTAAAACAATTTTCAATAATATTGTCTTACAGTAGTATAACAAAATGTAACCTAGATGCTGCTTTGTAGCTGAATACGAGACTAAAATTAGCATAGCAAAAAATTTCTATCTTGGTTTCTCCCAAGGTACTTGAAAATCCTATAAGAATGTTTAATCCCTAAACTATTTTAAGCATTTCTTTTTCAATTATGCATTGTTCCTGAAGAAAGAGTGTATTACAAAAAAACAAAAAATCTGCTGGGATCCTTTTGCCAATAACTAGTTCCTGATTGATGGAGTCCAAATTCAATAAATCACATTGTATTATAAAAAGCTCTTTAGAGCTTTAAAATCTGGTGACATGAAGAGAATCTACACCATCTTGAGACCAGCTCAATATGACTTCCATGAAGAGGTTGGCCTTTCTGAGAAGCTACCTAAGTCTCATTTACCTTGATATGCTTTCTTGGCCTGTCCTTCCTTCCCCCACAACCTATTAGTACCATGGGTAAAAAAAAAACAAAAACAACTCATCACCAAATAATGGCAATTGTTAAAAATTAGCTATAAGTATGGTAGGGAAGCTTATTAAAAGGATTCCATTTACAAAAATATCTTATGGCTGGGAACTATGGTTCACACCTGTTAATTTGAAAGACCAAGGCAGGAGGATTGCTTGAACCCAGGAGTCCGAGACCAGGCTAGGCAACATAGTGAGACCTCATCTCTACAAAAAATTTAAAATTAGCTAGGCATGGTGGTACACGCCTGTAGTCCCAGCTACTCAGAAGGATGGCTTGAGCCCTGAAGTTTGTGACTGCCGTGATCGTGCCACTGCACTCCAGCCTGAGTGATAGCGAGACCCCAACTCAAAAAAAAAAGTTTAAAAAAAAAAATATTGTTAACATAAACTACAGCAAGCATAATTACAATTTAAGGTGTAAGGAATCACACCTTACGTTACTCTTACAACCCTCTACAGTGTTTTAATACAGTTCAATAAATAGAGGAAGCAATAGAGCATAACAAAAAGAATGCAGACTTTTAAGTTCAAAAAAAACTCATGCCACTTTCTAGCAAGTTGCTTAAACTTTCTAAGTCTGTTTCCTTACTATGAAAGACAACATCTTTTTTTTTGGGGGGGGGGGCGGGGTTGGAGTCTCACTCCCTCGCCCAGGCTGCAGTGCAGTGGCACACGCATGAACACCCCAACGTCGATCTGATGGGCTCTGGTAATCTTTCCACCTCAGCCTTCCAAGTAGCCGGATCTACAGGCGCGCACTACCATGCTTAGCTAATTTTTTTATTTATTGTAGAGACAAGGTCTCACCATGTTGCCCAGATTGGACTCGAGGCTGCAGACTAAGGCAATCCAATTGCTCATTATCACCATATTCCTTAACTCCCTTTACAGTAGAAATTTGGTTCTCATCATCTACTCTCCATGAACTTAAGTAACAAATCTATCAGCTTTCTCAACACTTCTTTTTCTTTAACCTGCAGCAAGCATCTTACTTTCTGAAACTCTACTTCTTGACCTTACTGACTTGAATATTCTGGTTCTACCATCCAGATGATTATTCTTTCCGTTCTCTACACCTATCCAAACAACGTATTCGATTTGCACGTTTTTACCTTCTTTTCTTCCCCCACCCATTTCTAAAATAGTCCACCTTCCTCTCTGTTTCCATCATCAGGACCAACTTGAAGTTACATAATTTTTCAAAATAATGTCTCTCTCTCTTCTTAAGTACTAAAGTGTGCACTGCTCTGGGGGCTGCCTTGTTACCCAGAACACCACCACTATAACAAATCAGCAAGAATCTCAAAAGATCAAAATCGAGTATAGTGTCTGGCAAGTTTCAAGAGGTTAGATTGGCAACTTTTTGTGTCCCTAAAGGAAGAAGGGAGGGGGTGGTGTCTTCATGTGTTGATGAAAACCAAAGGCTTAACTGAATTAATTAAATGTTAATTTACATTTAAAGGGGGAAAAAAGAAGAGTTCAAAAAGATATGTACAGAGTTCATAATTGCTTGCCCAATTTAAGCATTTTCAAGGTTTATATTATTTTCTTAAATTTCCAAGCCTATACATACTCTATATGATAGTAAACGTAGGCTGGGCAGAGTGGCTCACACCTATAATCCCAGCACTTTGGGAGGCTGAGGCGACAGGTCTGCTTGAGTCAAGGAGTTTAAGACCAAACTGGGAAACACAGTGAGACCTCATCTCTACAAAAGAAATTAAAAAAAGTAGACGGGCGTGGTGAGGAGCACCTGTGGTCCCCAGTTACTTGGGGGCGGGGGTTATTGAGGAGGAAGGACCTCCTGAACCCAGAAGGCTGAGGGGCTGAGGCTACATTGAGCTACGATTGTGTCACTGCACTTCATCATGGGCAACAGAAGGAGACCTGGACTTGGTGGGGGGGAAGGGACAGAAAATTCATACACAATGTTTCATTAAGTCAAGTGCAAATAACTGGATGAATTCTATGCATTTACATGAGAAAGCAACTAATGTTCATCAACGAATCAAAAGACTCTTTGTTCAAGAAAACACACACCAGACAAATATCACATAACATTACTACTGAAAGGCTACCCTGATACAAAGCTCAACAACAACAAATTTTAAACTAAAATGGAAAAGTACTGTTCCTAAAATTCACTAATCTTGCATATGTGGTGCATTTAACATTCTTTACAAGGTTCAAACAGGATTCAGGAATGCAAACTGATCTTAAACACCCAACAAATTAAAATGTGAATTATATTAAGTACATTATGCAAATATCAATTTTAAGTTCCCCTATCCTATCCTACCTTGCACCGGATCACAGTATTTATTAAAATAGGAAAAGATGACACATCACCATAGAACAGATCAGTAGTAACTATGATAGGGTTAAGAAAACTTGAAACTAATTGTGCAAAAAGGAAAAATACTTAATAAGATGCTCAAATAAATTGATTACATTTCCTTTTCAGTAATAGGGGGATGAAGAGTCCTAACAGGAAAAACTTAGGATATCAATTGGAAAACACAGGTTATCACACCAGCTAGTAATTGAGCTTAAACTCTATGTACTCTACCACCAATTAGGTTTTGACTTTGAACAAGTATCTTAACCTCTGATTCTCAGTTTCTTTATCTGTAGAATAGAAATAATAATCCTTACCTCATAAAGTTGTATAGGGATTAAATAAAATTAATTATGCAAAATACTTAGAAAGCACTTAAGCATATACTAAGATCTTTATAAATCGTATTCTATCCAAAAAGGCTTAGACGTTTTTACAGCTAAACTATTTTTTAAATTTTCTTTTCTTTTTTTTTTTATTTTAAAGATGTGGGGTACAATTCAGGGTTAGATATACAACTGTTCATTTTGCAGGTACCCCTGTTGATGAGGTGTCAGCTAAACTATTTTAAACCTTCCAAGGAAAAGTTTAATTGCCAGAGCATAAAAAGAGATGAAAATCTCTCTCTCTTTCTCTCTCTCTCTGATAGAATTCTAAGGAAATAAAAGACTATTTCCCTAACATGACATAAATATTTTGAATACACAACTGTGAAATACTAAAGGCATTTTCATTTATTTATTTATTTATTTATTTTGAGTCAGAGTCTCACTCTGTGGCCCAAGCT
This sequence comes from Carlito syrichta, assembly GCF_000164805.1. Taxonomy (NCBI): domain Eukaryota; kingdom Metazoa; phylum Chordata; class Mammalia; order Primates; family Tarsiidae; genus Carlito; species Carlito syrichta. The sequence goes on along the minus strand of NW_007252950.1, from coordinate 693,720 downwards.
AGAGTGCAGTGGCACGCTGCCCACAGTTACCACAGCCTCAATTTCCTGGACTCGGGCAATTCTTCTGCCTCAGCCTTCCAAGAAGTTGGAACTACAGGCAAGCGCCACCACACCCGGCTAATTTTTTGATTTATTGTAGAGACGAAATCTCACCAAGTTGTCCAGGGGTTTGAAACCATCCTGGACAACTTGGCAAAACCTCGTCTCTACAATAAAATAAAGAAATTAGCCGGAAGTGGTGGCGCCAGCCTGTGGTTCCAGCTACTTGGAGGGCTGAGGTAGAAGGATTGCCTGAGTCCAGGAAGTTGAGGCCATGAGCATGCTACCACACTCCAGCCTGGGCAACAGAGTGAGACTCTGATTCAAAAATCAAACAAAAAAATAAATAAAAAGAAAATCACCAACCTTTCTATGTTTCATCAGGTAGATACAATCCTCTTCGTTTTTTTGTATTTGTTTTTTTCTTTTTTTTTGAGTCGGAGCCTCACTCTGTCGCCCAGACTGGAGTGCAGTGGCCGCTCCTGGCCACCACAGCCTCGACGTGCTGGGCTCCGGCGAACCTTCCGCCTCAGCCTTCCAAGTAGCTGGAACTACAGGCATGCACTACCACGCCCGGCTAGTTTTTGATTTATTGTAGAGATGAGGTCTCGCCAAGTTGCCCAGGCGGGTCTCAAACCCTCAGGCTCAGGCAATCCGCTCACCTCAGCCTCCCAAAGGCGCGGGATTACAGGCTGAGTCACCAAGCCAGCACAATCCTCTTTGTAATATGAGAAAAGATCCATTCTCAATAAGATCAACAAGTTAAAATATCAAAAATACCACTTTAAAAATGGGTAGAACCCACATGAAGAAAACTACAAACTATAAACTACACAAAGAAAACTCAAAACTTACTTAAGTCGTAAAAAATGACTTGAATACACGATGATAATATTGTAGAGCTATCACAGCTATCTCTAGAAAATTAATTTAGATGTTGCCATGGAGTTCTTTTAGGATCTTAATAAACTGAATTTAGGATAATCAGAAACAAAAAATATATGAGAAATGGTGAAAATGTTTTGAAAAAAATAATGATAGGGATTCACACAACCACAAAGATGCATTAAAAAGCTACAACAATTAAGGTAGTTTGTAATTACTGAAGAGCAATCAAACAGCCTAGTGAAACAGAAGAGAAACCCTAGAAAAAGTCATATATAGCTATAGATAGATAGATGGACAGAGAGAAAGAGAGAGTATATACACATGATTTGGCATTTAAAACCTCTGAAAAAAGATAATTGTTTAATAAATAGCATTAAAATAATTAACTCACCACTCTATATTTAAAATGTATGCAAATAAATTAAGGACTTACATTTTTAAACTGTTAAATTAATAAGAAAATAGAAGTGAAGACCAGGTGCGATGGCTCACACCTGTAACCCAGCACTTTTGGGAGGCAGAGGCAAGAGGACTGCCTGAGCCCAGGAGTTCAAGACCAGCTTGGGCAACTTGGCAAGACCTCATCTCAATAATAAATCAAAAAATTATCTGGGTGTGGTGGCATGTGCCTGTAGTTCCAGTTACTTGAAAGGCTGAGGCAGAAGGACTGCTTGAGCCCAGCAGGTTGAGGCTGCAGTGGCCGTTGAGTGTGACACTGCACTCCAGCCTGGGCAACAGAGTAAGACTCCAATTCAAAAAATTAAATTAAAATTAAAAAATAAAGAAGAAGAAGCTAACTGCTACCTATTCATTCAAAATTTTTGGAATAAGCTTAAACTTTCAAAAGCAGAAATGGTGGTTAAATAACTGATGGAACTGTATGCCAGCATATTAGACACACGTTCAAAATGACATGTTGTAAAGAACAATATTTTATTGAATTGTATAAGCATTAATAATCTATTGCCGGGCTCAGTGGCTCATCTGTAATCCCACGCTTTGGGAGGCTGAGGTAAGTGGATTGCCTGAGCCCGTGGGTTCAAGACCCGCCTGGGCAACTTGGTGAGACCTCATCTCTACAATAAATCAAAAAATTAGCCGGGCGTGGTAGCGCATGCCTGTAGTTCCAGCTACTTGGAAGGCTGAGGCGGAAGGATAGCCAGAGCCCAGCAGGTAGAGCCTGCAGTGGCCAGGAGAGGCCACTGCACTCCAGTCTGGGTGACAGAGTGAGACTCCAATTCAAAAAAGAATAATAATAATCTATTAAGTGAAAATAATCTAGTGACAAAACAGCATGTACCAAAATAAAAAATTTTTTTAAAGTACAGTTTCTTTGTGTTAAAACAACAAAAAAAGCAAATATCTATTTAAAAGGACCTATAAGAATATTCACCAAACTGTTACCAATAAACATCTCTGGGTAGGGCATTAAAATGTCATTTACCACTAATGCTTTCCTGAATTTCTCAAATTTCATAAAATGACTGTGTATCACATTAGTAAGTAAGAAAATAAATAATGGTCACAAAATTGCTGTGACTATAATAACAATATACAGAAACATGCTAATGCTGATATTTCCACTCTTTTAGGCTGCATCAAAATTAATGATGCCAAAGTATTATCCAGGTTAAACCATACTTTGATTCTTTAATCACAATGAAAGAAATTTTCAGAACTCCAAAGACAATCTGACAAACTCTTCACTCCACCTCTGTGATCAAGTACAATGCCAGTAATATTCAGATATTAGCCATTCTGTTTTCAATTCTTGCTAAAGGTAAGCGTCATGGTGAGGACTCAAACTTCAGAACCAGCAGGATTCAGAATTTATCTACATGCAAATCCTGAGGCAGAAACTCAAAAAAGGGGGGGAAAAAGCGGTGAGAAGAACATAGTTATTACCTTTGTATAGGATAGAAAACAGGCCTTTGAAAATTTCTAATCACAGCTTTTCTCCATCTTATTTGGGAGACAGAGAAATGATTTCCTCCTCCAGTGTATTATAGGCATACATTCAAAGGGCAAGCAAGCAGGATTTCTTCTAAGCAAAGAAACATTAAATATCAGATTTTCAAGTGTTAAATGTTCTTTATCCTCAGTGCAGACATGCAGCCTAACTCAGAGAGCCAAAAAGACTCTGGCAGGACTTGGCTGTCAGCAATAAGAAATAGTCAAACTGTTAATCCCATCTGTTCCCTCCCAAAAAAATGACAAGTGTTACATGATAGTGCCAGGGGTCTCAGGCTCCATTTAAGAATTTTGTTCTGAGGGGTATCCATTTTTACAATATTAAGATGCTCTCTAATTTTTTTTTTTTTTTTTTTTGAGTACTTCAGAAGTACTTTAAACAACCAGTCCTGACCCTGCATGACAACTTCAGTGATAATAACAAAGAAACAGGCTATCTTTAACATCGTATTCTTTGTCAAAGATGTTGCTTCCAGAATTGTCTTCCTTTCTTACTGGTCAAAGCTCTGAGTTCCATTCACTTCTATTTCCTCAGGGACTTAGTTTAATAATTATCTCATCTTTCCTGAATCTCCTAGAAATATCTTCCTAACTTGCCTCTACTCTCACTTTCCTCATACATGTAAATAAGCAACCATGGGCAATCCTTTCAAGTCCCCTTCCACTGTGGGAGTTTTTCTGTCCTCTTAATAAATCCTGCTTTCAAAAAAATTAAATATATAAACAAGCAACCATAACATTCCTTCAAATTATATCCTTCTGCAGTGGTTTTCAACTGTGCCTGCACACTGTTGCTTACAGAACTATTACAAAATACCAACTCAAGTGATCTATAGTGACAGAAAGTAGATCAGTGGTTTCCTGGGGGGATGAGAGGAAAAATTACAAAGAGGCACAAAGAAAGTTGGAGAAGATGGTTATGCTCATTATTTTGATCGTGGTGATAGTTTTACAGATCTAAACATATGTGAAACATTATATTGTAAACTTTAAATATGTGTAGTATATTATATGCCAATGAAACAAAGCTGTTGAAATAAATACTGATATCTGGGTTCTATCACCAACCCAATTGATATAGAAGTTCCCCCTGGAAAACAGCTCTGTCACCCAGGCTGCAGTACAGTAGCATGATCATAGCTCACTGCAGCATTGAACTCCTGGGGTCAAGTGATCCTCCCACCTTGGCCTCCCAAAGTTCTGGAATTATAGACATGAGACACCGCGTGCACCCACCCAGGCTGGAATGCAGTGGCATAATCACAAGTGATCCCCCCACCACAACCTCCCAAGTAGCTGGGACTACAGACGTGCACCACTGCGACTGGCAAATTTTTTAATTTTTATTTTTGTAGAGATGGGAGTCTCACCATGTTGCCCAGGTTGGTCTCAAACTCCTGGGCACAAGCAGTCCTCTTGCCTAAGCCTCACAAAGTGCTGGGATACCACTATACCTAGCATAAAATTCTTAAAAGCTCCCCAGATGGTTGCAAGTATATAGCCAAGATTGACAAGCACTGCTCAGTGATAGCTCTAGTCCTTCTTTACCTCGTTTTTCTTGAGAAGTCTCACTCAAGCATGTCTACTTTATCATCACCCATTCTTTCTCAATCTTCTGAAGACTGATTTCTGAACCACCAATTAAAACTGTTCTTGTTAAAGTCCCCTAGGAGACCCAGGCACGGTGACTCGTGTCTGTAATCCCAGCACTTTGGGAGACTGAGTTGAAAAGAGTGCTTGAGGCCAGTTCAAGAACAGCAAGAGCAACATAGCAAGACCCCATCTCTACCAAAAAAAAAGAAAAGAAAAGAAAATCAGCTGAGCGTGGTGGTGAGAACCTGTAGTGCCAGCTACTCAAGAGGCTGAGGTGGGAGGATCACTTGAGTTCGGGAGGTCAAGGTTGCAGTAAGCCATGGTGGCACTCCACTCCAGCCTGGGCAACAGAGACACCGTCTCAAAAAAAAGTCACCTATGGATAGATAGTGGTCACTGGAGTCCTCTCCCTACTTGATACCTCTTTACAGCAATCAAAATTGTTCCTCTTCTATTTGAGAATCTCTCTACCCTTAGCATCTCTCTTGATGTTTTTCTAACCCTACTCCTCTATCTCTTTCAGGCTATTCGTCTACCTATTTCTGTTACTTATCAGAGTCTATTATCTGGCTGCCACTCTTATCATGCTGAGGCTTTGCCTGAGTCATTTCACCATAACCAAATCAATAGAACTTCAACCATTAATCTCCTCTCTAGTACTGATTTCCTTTATAAACTCCACATCTCTAGGTCCAAACATCTATCTTCATCTTCACCTGATGTTCCATTGCTTTCTCAAATTCAAAATATCCAAAATAGAATTTATCATTTTTTCCATTTATGTGTTCCTTGTTTCCAATCAATGGAACCAAGTCAAATCCTCAGAGTCCTGACTCCTCCTCCTTTCTTCCCATAGGTGACCAGGACCTATCAGTTTGTTTCTCACTCTGCCAGAGTGAGGGTGTAACACACAAATCCAATTCATGGCTTCTCATCCATCACCTGCAATCCACCTTCAGCTAAGGATGTCTACTTACAATGCCCTCATCTGGCCTCTACCACCCTCTATCCTCATCTCCCACCATTTCCCTACTAACCCCTGCATTCAAGCCATATCAATGTCAATGCTATGGACTTTGTCAACTGCCAATGTTGACTGACACTGCCTTGTCATTGTCAATGACTTCTCTAAACTGTCATGGTTTCTCTCATGCCTCCTTGCCTCCTCCTTTTGGAAAGTTACTCACCTCCTATACTTGGCAAAATTGTATTTTCCTTTACAACTCTACTGTGTGCTCCCAACTCCACCTACCTCCAAGATGACTTAACCATCTCCTACTCTAAACTCCTTTACTACACTAGGCATGTCTCTATTCACAATTATTACAAGGTATTATAATTGTTACTTTATAGTAATGTTGCTGACATCTTGTACATTATACAGTATATTTCTTGAGGACAACAGCTGTGATATTCTTTTCTGCACCTAGTACCCACAGCCTGGAGCAATACAAAATATATTTAACATAATTTTAATTACTTACAAAATGTAAACTTGATACCCCCAAAAAGATCTTGAATACTAAGAATTTTTTTAATTTCTTAAGATTAATTATGAAATAAATGTGAGGCAGCATGATACTGAATAAGACAGTAGACTATAAAATATATTTAAACTCGTTGTCAAAACTACATCAGTCTAAAAACTACAACCAAGAGCAGATTTCATAAAATAGAAACACAACCAAGTTATTCACCATAGGATAACACACAGACCTAGCCAATGTCCCATCGGGTGTCCCTATCTGATACTGTTAATGCTGATAACATTAAGAGGGTTTCTAATCCCTCTGTGATCATTTCAATAAATCCAATAAGAATAAAATGACTCAAATCCATATTTGTTTTATAAATATGTGATTCCCCTCCCCCCTTGCCACTTTGTTTGAATGAATTGATTATTCGAATAGCTGACTTTGAAGCTACTATTGGCCAAGCAGATCTTAAGATGTTTTTCCTTCCTTGCCTTTATCTGCCCCTTAAAAATACAGTGTTCTAGACTGATACTCATCTTGCAAACCTTAAAATGTACTGACCGAAAGAAACAAAATACTTACAAATGGGGGAAGGGGGTTTCCTGTGGATGTTAGCAGTAGAATGTTCTCATGGAAAACAAGCCTCCCAGGACTATCATGTCGACTCAAGGTTACGCCAGTCTTGATGACTTTATGCCCATACGATTTACAGGCTGAAAACCTCATACTGCAAAGTGTTTACAAGAACCAAAGAGGTGGCCTATCAGCTCGAAAAACCACTGTGTGACCCGCGGATAAACAATTCGCAAAAGGTCAGCTTGGCCCTGCCGCCTGTAGGACGGTCTCTGAGATAAGCAGTGGCTGCGGGTGGAACAAACTCCCCCCTACCTGAAGAGCGGCGCAGCTGCCAGGTTTGCGGTCGTGCATTTATCAGAGAGCCGATGCTGTGCGGCACGAAACCACTTGGACAGAACTGAAACGTTTCAGGAATGTCTCAACTCCGAGGGCACAAAGCACACATGTGCAAGCGGACGGGCGGACACCCAGCTGCGCGGCAGCCTACCAACGTGGAGGCTACAGCCCCGACGACTCTCAAGTATCTCTCGGGAGAGGGGCAACTCACAGAAAGAAAGGGACGGGGGCTGAAGAGATCTTCAGCGTGACAGCCAAGGGAGGAAGCGTGGCTGCTGTGGGGACCTCTCCGCCCTGCGGAGGACCAGAGACCCAGGCCAATCCCGCTTTCAAGCGGGGAGGGGGTCGGCAGGGACCATTTTGGCCACCAGACTGGAGGGATAGCGGTGGCCTTGCTGGAGCAAAGAGAGAGGATGGGAGGGGTGGGAGAGGTCGGGGCATCCGCCGCAGTTGAGGGGCGGGGGGAAGAGGTAAGGGAGAGGGGGTAGGGGGG
>NW_007252950.1:671648-686102 GCF_000164805.1 Carlito syrichta | reverse complement strand
CGCCCTGGGGACAAAGTCCCGGTCCCCTCCCCGCCGCCGCCGCCTCGCCCGGGCTCCTCCCTGACAAAAAAAGTTATCGGTCGCTGGCCGCCCCGGGGGCCCGGCGGGGGTCGCCCGGCTGGACTCACCAGAGCGGCTGCGGGAGCTCCACCTGCTGAACCTCCACTCGTGCGGCTCGCGGCGACAGCGACGGCGGCTGCTCTGCTTTCCCCTGAGTAGCGGCACCACCTGCCCCCCCGTCTTCCTAGCAGAACGGGTCCCGGAGAGCCATCTTCCCCCTCCTCTCCCTGACTGACAACCCAGCCCCGAGAGCCGCCACTGCCGCCCGCCACCCTGACAGGCACGAGCAGGGACCCGTCCTCAGGCAACCAACCACCACCGCCCCACGCCAGCTCAACCTATCGCCGTCCTCTTGGGCGGGACCAGCACAACTTCTCCACCAATTAGAGCCTAGTACTGCTGAGCCTGGGGCGGGGCCATGAGGTGGGGGGAGAACGACTTGAGTGGGCGTGGTCTGAGCAATGGGCGTGATCGGGGAGTCCGGGGGAAAGATGATTGACTTTAGGGTTTGCAGTGGCCACTAGGCGATAAGTGATTAGCTAAGGTCTCTTAGACTCTGAGCCCTAAGGCTTATGGCCTTCTCAGAAGAAAATAAGCTTTACCGGTGATGTGAACTGTAATTAGAAAACAAAAACACACTGCTATTTTAATTTATTGGTCAGTTAGTCACAAGAATTTATCAAAATCTTATCAAATCCCGGGAGGAAAAAAAATGTGTTTGCAAAATGGTAATAAAAACGTCCCCCTTACTACATCATTGCTTTGGGACTTACCCTGGAAAAAGTCAAATACAATTCCTCAATGTTCTTTCCATGGGCGGTTTTAATTTTTTCCATCTTCCCTCCTTACTCTTTTTCCCAAACATACACTAAATATTTTGTATAAAGACTGCAACCTGAGAACATCTGAACCTGCTTCTGCAGTCCTCCTGTATTTCACCTTGTAAACTCCTCCTAAGACATCCTCTCAAGACCAGTCAGGATTAATTAGAAGAAAAACAGACCTCCAACCTGGAAGACAGGAAGTCATCCCAACTTTACACTAGGCTCAAGTAGGATTTCTTGAAAAGTCCTATGTCATATTTTCAAATATGCTACACTCATAAATAACAAGCACATAAGTAAGAAAATATATTACTTGATATCAAAAGGGTATCAGGAAAACAATATCAGGCAATTGTTAGGGCAGATTGCTAAAATAATCAGACAGGATAGCCTCTTCAAGGTCATGATTAGATTTATAAGTAGACAATAACAAACTACAGTGATAAGGACAATAGAGCTCAGTTAAATGAGCAAGGGGAAACACAGGGCAAGAAATGATTGTATTTAGGAAAGTCAGGGAACTTCACAAAGAAGTTGGTGTTTGAGTTGGATCTTAAAAGGTAAATAGGAGTTTGCCAGAGAAGAAAGTCAAAGGACATTCGCAGTGTGCGAAGGCATGAAGCTATGAAAGGGCATGGAGCAGTCAGGGAACACTGAGAAAGTAGGCAGGGCTGAAAGATGAGGAACAACCAAAAATTAGGCTAGAGCGAAAAGTTGAAATGCGAATGTAAAAGCTTCACGAAGCTTCACGAAAATATTTAGGCGAGCACTGTCCAACAGAGCTTTCTGCAATAATGAAAATATTCTATATTTGTTTGTCCAAAATGGTAGCCACTTGGCCAAGTGCTGTGGCTCACACCTGTAATCCAACACTTTGAGAGGTCAAGGTGAGAGAATTGCCTGAGCCCATAGGTTTGAGACCAGCCTGGGCAAGACTTCGTCTCTACAATAAATCAAACAATTAGCTGGACTTAGTGGCACAGGCCTGTAGTTCCAAGTACTTGGAAGGCTGAGGCGGATGGATCGCCTGAGTCCAGCAGGTGGAGGCTGCAGTGGCCGTGAGCATGGCATTGTACTCCAGCCTGGGTGACAGAGTGAGACTCCTTTCATCCAACTCAAAAAAAAAAGGAAAAAAAAGTAGCCATTAGACACATGTGGCTATCAAGTACTTGAAATATGGCATGACTGAGGAATCCAATTTTTTATTTTAATTTTAATAACCCCCATATTAAATAGTTCAGGTTTAGATTTTCTTCTAAAGGCCACAAGGAACCAACAGAAACTTTTTATCATGTGGACAACACAATCGTTTTATTTTAAAGTATGAGAATCCTATAAAACAGGGTCCAGAGTGACTATTCTCTTTGAGGGGACTCTTGACAGATCAGACCGGTACTGGTGGAGGACTGACATGACAATTTAGGTCCCCTTGACCAGCATCTGGTCAGGGGGAGTATTTACCCAAAAGAACAGGACCAGGAAAATCCAGAGAGCATGTTATACCCTGACATCTTAGAGAACACAAGGAGTCAAAACTTGAGAAGTTGAATTTCTGCTATCATGTCCTAGAAAGTAGGAGAGTGAGGGGCCAGAGAGGGAAAACAAAGTCAAAGTGTCAGCTTAGTCATAAAGATAGGGAGAGAAACAAGAGTGAGCAAAGGAGTTACACACACACAATCAGTATCACTGGCTGTTGGCCATGTGGGCCACTAATGTGTTGGCCTGATTTAAAGAGCCAGGGTGTCTGGTGGCAGGAAAGCCAGTCAACACCAGGGCAAGGTTCCAGGAGAGATGAAGGCCTGAACCACTCCTGTTGAAGTGGGAATAGAAGGGAGGAGCAAATATTATTGACTTCCTACACTGTGCAAGGCACTTGGCTTGTCAGGGATACAGATGAATGCTAGAAGTTTACAGCCTAGGGAGCTGGATAACAAACAGGCTAAAAGTTAAGGTAATTATTTACTGCAACAGTGGAGAGATGACACAAGGCCATACATAAAAGAGTCATTGTCCAAATGATTTTCTAGGCAATAACTGCTGTGTGTGTTCAGAGGAAGGAGTAAGGCCTCCTGTCAAGGGCAGTCAAGAAAGGCTTCACAAAGGAGGTGAAAACTAACTGAATCGTGAAAAATGGGAGGGATTTGAATTAGAAAATTTGTGAAGCAGAAACTTCTGGAATGCCTGGGGGAAAAGAACAGAAGAGGGAAAGCACAAGTGATGTTCAGAGGGCATGGGAGGCAATTTTGGCCTACTATACTCTGGCAAGCTAGATTACATATAGATAATAGAGTGCCTTGAATGCAAGCTCAAGTGTTCAGGTTTTCTCCTTTTGCCTTGTGGCTTCCTGTCTGCTCATTAGAATCGCTTAGGATGCCTTTCAAAAATATCAATACCACACCCCACACTGAATAAATCAGAAAACTGGGAGATGAGACTGGACAGAGGGCTTTTTAAAAAAACTTCCCAAGTGGTTCTAATATACACCCAGGTTTGAGAATAGGAGAATGACATAACATTTTACTAATGCTAAATCAGGACTGCTCATAGTCTACATCGAGCAGAGGGAAACTGAAATGTGTCTAGGTATATTTATATATAATTTGTTTCCTTCCTACAAGAAGACAGGAAATAGTTTACTGCCTGACTTCACTTCCCATTTTGTAGTGGTAAAAAGATATAGAAGACAATTTAAGTTGGCTCCCCTCTCAGTCAGAGTAGAACTAAAGTATAAATTTATGTTTGCAATCCACTCTTCTTTCCATCACAACTTGTACATGTAAAAATAATTTCCAACAATAACAGTCTGCAGTTAACTATTACACATAACCTTTTATATTTTAGTAGCAAAGCATCAGAAAAACGCCTAAGAGAACATTCTGTTTCAAAAGGAAAATGCTTTTAACCTACTTTATAAAAGTCAACATATTTCAGATCTTTCCTACCGATCTTTGCTAGTCTTTGATATCCATTTGCACAGTTCTACACTAACTATTAAAGTGCATTTACCTACCTTTTTTCAAACAACTTTATAAGAGGGCCAGTTGAATGCTATAAAGCATAAACATTTCCCTATGACATTAAATTTCAGGAATTTTAAGAAAAATTTAGTTCAAATATATTTTTACTAAAGTCCATTGGAAAACAACTCGGTAAGATGACTGTTGTAAATAAAACAGGAGAATTTTGTCTTAAAAAACATGAAAAATACATCAAAATGTTACTTTTGTGATATCTTAAACATAGTCAAAGAAAAAAATGAAATCAAAACAAAAAGAGTACACCTGAGAGGTCAGTCAAGGGCTTGCTGTGTCAGATTCCCTTTCTAAGGGAGCCACTCCAGTCAGTGCCCCCAGCTGGGCTGCAGCCTGAGCCATGATCTATGCCATACAACCCCCTTCATAGATCAGTATACCCCGAGAGCAGCCAAGCTTAAAAGGTGACCTGACGTGAACACCAGTTCTCTTTCAAGAATCTGAACTGGAAATGGGAAGGGAAAAATCCATCACAAGAGAATCACAGGAGCAGAAGCTGAAAAATCAGTTAGTAGGCCGGGCTCAGTGGCTCAGCCTGTAATCCCTGCACTTTGGGATGCCAAGGCAAGCGGATTGCCTGAGCCCACTGGTTCAAGACCAGCCCAGGCAACTTGGCAAGACCTCGTCTCTACAACAAATAAAAAGTTAGAGCGCGCCTGTACTTGGAAGGCTAAGGTGGAAGGATTGCCGGGGCCCAGTAGGTCAATGCCGGGGTGGCCATGAGTGTGCAGCTACACTCCAGCCTGGGTGACGGAGTGAGACTCCAACTCAAAAAAAAAAAAATCAGTCAGTAGAAAGAAATCCTGAGAAGCCTCAAGTTCTGACTAAACTGAAGCTATTAAGTAGAGAAAAGACATATAAAGTGGAGGGTGAAGTAATTGGTAACAAAGGAACAGTAGAAGTAGAGACAGAATAGAATGAGTCACCATGACTAAGGTGGACGTCAATGAAGTCCTGTTTGGAGGGAACAATAAGATAACCTATATCCTGCAGCTGTGAATCGCTCCAGTGTCTTCATTCAACATCCGTGAGGTCCAACTGCAGCTGTTACAGAGTTCCATAAGATTCCCATCTCCATCACCTAAGGTATCCTAAGTGCATTGTTGTATCTTTTACACTTGTGTAAACCACTTAGTCGATTTCCAGAATTATGGATTAAGTAAAAGAAGCTGGGCCAATTGCATTTTGTGAAGAGAATTTTACCCTTCAAGGCTGGTTATTTCTAGGAATAACACTTCTTGAAAGATGAAAACATTTTCTGCATCTAAAAAAAAGTATGAATTAAGACTTTATAACAGATATTTTAAGAGGAAAAAGTCTCCTTTCTCGTGTCTTTTAATGTGTGCCAACCTGGTTCATATTCTCCACATAGAAAGTCCAATGACTAGCTACTACCCTCAAGTGATTAGAAATGAAAAATACCCACATTTATTTTTTTTTTTTTATTTTTTTTATTTTTTAGTTGGAGTCTTACTCTGTTGCCCAAGCTAGAGTGCAGTGACACTCTCACAGTCACCGCAGCCTTGACCTGCTGGGCTCAGGCAGTCCTTCTGCCTCAGCCTTCCAAGTAGATGGAACTATAGGCACACACCACCACGCCCAGTTAATTTTCTGATTTATTGTAGAGATGAGGTTTCGCCAAGTTGCCCAGGTGGGCTCAGGCAATCCTCTCACCTCGGCCTCCCAAAGTGCTGGGATAATAGGCATGAGCCACCGTGCCCGGCCACATTTGTCTTCTAAGACATTGTATTAACCAATATCTTCTAGAATTATTGTTCAGAGATAATTATTATGCGGCTTTTATAAATAATGTTTTTGAAAAATATTTGAAGACATGGGAAAAGATTTCTTTCATCATGTTAGAGGAAAAAATAGATGCAAGCCAGGCACAATGTCTCACGCCTGTAATCCCAGCACTGTGGGAGGCTGAGGCAAGAGGATTGCCTGAGTCCAGGGGTTTGAGACCAACCTGGATAACTTGGCGAGACCTTGTCTCTACAATAAATCAAAAAATTAGCCAGGCGTAGTGGCGCATGACTGTGGTTCCAGCTTTCTGGAAGGCTGAGGCAGAAGGATCGCCTGAGCCCAGCAGGTCAAGGTTGCGGTAGCCATGAGCTTGCCACTGCACTCCAGCCTGGGAGACAGAGTGAGACTCTGACACAAAAAAATAAATAAATACACGGTCCCAACTGGCAAACCTTCGGGTCTGGAGGTTATGTCAGCAATAAGCATGGAGAAACCATGGGTGAATTTTATTTTCTTCTTCATACAATAAAAAAGTGTACATTTTATAACCCCAAAAAAGTGCACATTATTTTTAAGATGAAGAGACAGCAGACTGCACATTGCTTTTTGGTAAATCTGCCTAAGTGAACCTCAGTTAAACATTCTTTCACTTTTAGTTAATGCATTATTCAAAACTCTTTAAAATGTTCTCATAAATTCCACAGGAAAGCTTTTATTATTGTTGACAAGCAAAAGACCTTTCTGGTATTTTGTATAGAAGCGTGAACTTACATATATATACATTTTTATCTGCCAAAAGGAGGCCCAAAGAACGGAAAATAACAGAGAAAATATCTAGGTTAATGCATTAAACTGACTCCCTCAGAGGAAGTTGAGTTTGTTTTGTCATCGTTGGGCCTCTGCAACAGTATAGAGCTTGGCCTATAGAGGAACTTCAGAAACACAGGTTAAAGGAACACATGAAAAGATGGGCATTTTCCTCCTGTCTCAGTTTGGTTTTGTTAGAATTCTTTTCAGGTTTGCACCCATACCCCCAGGTCCATAGGCCAAGTGTTGGAAAAACGTGACTTTTCTTTCTGACCACTGGCTGCATTCATTAAATGCAATGTACTTCAATTATATTCAGCTTACTATGTCATTGCGTATCACCTTGAATATTTCCAAAATTTTTTCCGTGTCAACCCCTTGCTCAGGGAGCAGAGGCAGCCATGGGGCCACACATTTTCTGGTTCCCTTGCTAAGTTGTACTTAGTCATTCAACAAGCACAAGCACTGAATGATGGGTGGGTGAGTCTGGGAGCCTGGAACCCACCCACAAGGGCCAGAAGGAATGGCAGAGAGAGGCACACCCCCAAAGAGTTTTGCCAGCCCACTCTTTCTGGTTTGTAACTTGCACTAAGGGAGTCCAATGTATGAATAACACTGCCATTTTTCAACTTTATTCTCATCTATTTAGTCACCATCACCACACCCTGATATTTATGCCAAGAAAAGTTTCAGCAAGAGAGAACATCACAACTGTTCAGTAAGAACAAACCTGGCTTCCATTTCTTCCACCACCATGTGGAAGCAACCTAGCCCATCATCAAGACAGTCTCTCTTGACCCCCGTTACGTCAACAGAATGAAAGCACACATTCACTCATTCTCTGCTTACCTGAGGCAAGTCGTCAGCATAGACATGTCCAGGACCAGACATCCTGTGTCACTGAAAGGGTATCATCCAAAAACCTCTACCCCTATGGGCTGGACCATGGTACTCACCTTTAAAGTCACTCTTTTGAGTACTTTTTTGGGGGCATTTTTTTTTTTTTCAGAATTAAATTACACAAGGAAGAAAAGAAGCCACATGAGTCATCAAACATTTAGAAAGTTTAATTGACTGGGATCCCTAAGAAAGGGTAGGGCTTTAGAAAGAACATAGGGAGGACAGAGGGATGTCCACCTTCCAAGTAGCTGAAACTGTAGGCATGCACCAACACTTCTGGTTATTTTTTTATTATTATTTATTGTAGAGATTAGATCTCCCATGTTGCCCAGGCTGGTCTCGAACCCTTGGACTCAGGCAATCCTCTAGCCTCCATCTCCCAAAGTGCTAGGAGGGCTCACGCTCTGGAGACCCCAGGGAGTAAGACAGCATCAGGAGCTGAGAAGAATCAAGGTGACCACTGAAGGAACTAAGACAAACCAAAAGGGTTAAGGAGGGGCAGGCTGTGTTGCCCTGGATCAGTTCCACCTGCTCTGAAATTGTTGCTACTTTTTAAAAATGGAAGTATAACATACATACAGAAAAATAGAGACAACAAAAATATGATTAGCTTAGTAGAGTGTCACAAGGCAAACACTGCAACCAAATAAAGAAAAAGAATATTGACACAATCCAGAAGCCCCCTTGGATCTACTCCCAGTCACTAATACTTCACTTCTTCCCACGGACAACCTCTGTTTTGACTCACAGTGCTTTCGTTTATCTATGCCTGCTAAATTTCATACAAGTGGAGTCATATGAAATATATTTCTGTGTCTGGCATTTTTCTCTCAATATTGTGTTTGTGGCGTTCATCCAGCTTGCTTCTTTCTTTCTTTCTCTTTACTTTTCTTTCTTTCTTTCTTTTTTCTTCCTTCCTTCATTCCTTCCTTCCTTTCTTTTTTTTTGAGTCAAGGTCTCACTCTATCACCCAGACTGGAATGTAGTGGCACAATCATGGCTCACTACAGCCTGGATCTCCTGGTCCCAGGTAATCTTTCCACCTCAGCCTCCTGGGTTACTGGGACTACAGATGCATACCACCACACCCAACTAATTTTTTTTTAAATGTTTGTACAGACGAGATTTCACTATGTTGTCCAAACTGGTCTTAGACTCCTGGCTCAAACAGTCCTCCCACCTTGGCCTCTCAAAGTACTGGGATCACAGACATGAGCCACCACACCCAGCCCATCCATGTTTCTTATTGTAATAGTGGTGTGTTCATTTTCATTACTCCAAGGTATTCTACTGTATGGATAACCATGATTTATTTGACAGTTACACAGCTGATGGATATCTGGGATATTTCCAGTTGAGGCTATTACACTCTTGTAAATATCTCTTGGTGCTTGTATAGATGCTTCTCTGTGATATATATCCAGGAGTGGCATTGCTGGAAATAGGGTCAACACATGCTTTCATTTACATAATACAGCCAAATCATTTTCCAAAGTAGTTGTATCACTTACACACCCACCAGCAGAATATGAGAGTTCCAGTTGCTCTACATCCTTGCCAATATTTGTATTATCAGTCTTTTAAATTCTAGCTATTCTGGTGGGTGTGTAGTGCTATCTCACTGTGGTTTTAATTTGCATTTCCCTGATGACTCATACAGACTTTTTCATACTCCACAATTTTAAAGCCTCTGCACGTCTGTTTCATTGCAGATCACTACTTCAACTGCATTCAGATTTAGAATCAGCAATCGTTTATTAAGTCCCTACTGTGAGTCAAAGTCTACATAGGTTAAATGCTTCCATGTACTTGGCCTGAAGGTAGTGGTGGTGAGAGATCGTTTTCTGGACTTGGTTGTTTCTGGTCACTCCTGCCAGTTTAGATCTAGGATATATTATCCCTGACATTGTGGGGAGAGCATCTCTGGGTGAAGAATGTCCCAGCAGGACCAGGGAAAGAGGGATGGGTATGCTGTTGAGTGTAGAGAGTAAAAACCAGCTGGATTTTCAAATTAGACAGCTTAAGAATAGTTGATGACAGTTTCTACTAAGTAAGTTAATGTATCCGCAATAAAAGAGGATGATGATTAATACAAACAGCACTACTCCTTTTAAAAAAGGGAAACATGAACTTTAACAGTTGTTCGATGACATTATGCAATAAAAATCTTAGGCTGGACATCGTGGCTCACACCTGTAATCCCAGCATTCTGGGAGGCTAAGGCGGGAGGACTGCTTGAAGCCAGGTGTTCAAGACCAGCCTGGGCAACACAGAGAGAACCTGCATATGAATAAATAAATAAATAAATAAATAAATAGAAAGAACTTTCTCTGAATAATTCATAGACAGAATAGGTTCTCTGAAAATGGGGTGAATTTCTGGTAACATGCTGTTTGTTGAGGGCCAAACACAGGTTTACTTGGTCTCACATCTGCCTGGCAGAGTTTTGTCCAGAGACAGCAACAAGGGCTGATGAGAGGCTCTTTATTTTTAGAAAAAGAGGCTCTTGACCAGGTGCAGTGGCTCACGTCTGTACCCAACACTTTGGAAGGCAGAGGTGAGAGGACTGCCTGAGCCCAGGGGTTCAAGAGTATCCTGGGTAACTTAGTGAGACCTTGTCTCTATACTAAATTTTAAAAAAGATCAGCCGGGCATGGTGGCACGCACCTGTAGTTCCAGCTACTTGGAAGGCTGAGGCAGAAGGATCGCCTGAGCCCAGCAGGTCGAGGCTACAGTGGCCATGAGCATGCCACTGCACTCCAGCCTGGGTGACAGTATGAGACTTTGACTCAAAAAAAAAAGAAAAAGAAAAAGAGGCTCTGGATTAATTTTTGCGCATCTCAATCAAGGGGGAGTGCTCCATGGACCTTTCCTGGCTGCCTCGTTACAGGTTGACTGGAGTATATGAATATTGCATCATGGGATCTATTTATCAGATTGAGATACTATAAACGTGGAGACTGTGGCCAGGAATGAGAATACATGGAGAGTACTTGGGAGGAGTCACACATGAACACACTAAGGAGCAACCCTACACAGCTAGACACACCTCTGTTTAGCAGATGCCCTGCTGAAATCACACCAAAAGGGTAACCCTAAAGGACAGGTAAGCCTCTACTGAGCAGAGGGACAAAGACAGTGTGAAATGCTGGGCCACATTCAAGGAGGAGGGAGGATGGCTCCAGGCAAAGCTGGGGACTAGATGGTAGGAGAGGGAGGAATCTTTGAAGAAGGTCATAAAGTCACTCAAAACAAAGTTCAACCATTTCCTAATTTTCCCTAGGGCTGGTCCTGAAGCATTGGCACCTAAACCTCTTTGGCCACCACTGACCCTAGTAAAACCTGTATTTTGGCAACCTCCATCATCCATTCAGATTGCCACACAGAGCACCTGTGATACATTTGGATGGACCAAGTTGATGTGTCCTGTTGAGCCAGTTCTTCAGATCCACCTAGCTTGGCCAAAGAGGTGTAAATGGAATTTACTATAAGCACATTTCCGTTTCTGTGCAATTTGTACTTTTTTGTGTTTGCTTGAACTGAGAATGTCTTCCTTATTCAGATGAATAACCCAGTGTTGTTGGCGTATGTCTGCCTGCAAAGGAAATCTATATCTTTTTTCTCCTTCCTCAGGAGACACAGGAGATCTGAAAAACTGAGTTTTGAGGCAGAAGTAAGACAATGAGTAGATCCAGAGGGATTGTATAAACGATGCAGAGTGGGAGTGGAAAGAACCTTGAACTGGAAGTTGGAATTGAGCGGAAACCTCATGCAGATCTTGTAAAATGTGTGTTCTCGGTTTTCACATCTGTAAAATGATGGGATTGGGCTCTGATCTGAAAGTAAAAATGTTTCATTGATTGACACATAGGGGCTTGCTCAAAGTTTTTTGAGTTTTTTTCTTTGTTTTCTTTTGCTTTTGCTTTTGTCACCCAGGCTGGAGTGCAATGGCACACTGCTCACAGTCACCACAACTTCGACCCCCCGGGCTCAGGCGATCCTTCCGCCTCAGCCTTCCAAGTGGCTGGAACTACGGGCGCGTTACCACACCCAGCTAATTTTTAAATTTATTGTAGAGACGAGGTCTCACCATGTTGCCCAGGCTGATCTCGAAACCTTGGTCTCAGGCAATCCTCTCGCTTCCACCTCCCAAAAGGCTGGTATTATAGGCATGAGCCACTACGTTGCTCAAAGTTTTTAATCAGTTTTACCCAGTGTGACAAAGGATACCTGCTTATTGTGCACTTCTTCCTCAGATCCTTGCTTGCTCTGGTCCCCGAGAGGCTCTCCTTCTCACTCTGTTGCTCTGCATCTCCTGGGCTTTCTTGCTCTCTGGTTCTGTCTGGGTTTTGTCAGTAGGAGACACCTGCGGGAGAATTGAGGGCCAAAGGGGAAGCTGTGGAAGGGAGAAGGAGAGGAAAGGAAGGAGGAGGAAGGAAGGGGGAAGGAGGGGAGAGAGAGAGAGAGAGACAGAGAGAGAAAGAGGGAAGAAGAGAGAGAGAGGTATGCTGCTTCCTTCCTGCTTTGGTACCGTGTGTCTACAAGTCCAGCTTCTATAGACTTCTCCAGCTGGTAACACTTTTTGTTCTCCTTGCCTCCTTGGCTACCATGGAAACAGCTTCCCACTGTTGCTCATCCCTGAATACCTCAACATCCTTGCTGAGTCCCTTAACCACGTCCCCACCTCTGTAAATAGCCCTTTTATTAAAACCTCTTCAGTTGGACTATTTCAGTTTCCTCCAGAATCTTGGCTGATACATAAAATGTCTCTTCAAAAAGGAAGGTATATACTTATCTGGCAGGGGAGATGCCATGATCACAAAGGTGGTTTTCCCAGAACAAGGTTTATATGTTGCAATCTGTATGTGCTGACCCCTGCAATTTCCCCAAGTGTGGGATACTCGACTGCATAATTTGTGATAGTGGGGGCCTACATTAGTTCTCTCCCCTGACGTTGCTGGTTAGGAAAAACAGGTCGTGGCCAGGCACAGTGGCTCACATCTGTAATCCTAGCACTTTGGTTGGCTGGGGTGGGAGAATTGCTTGAGACCAAGAGTTCAAGACCAGCCTGGGCAACATAGTGAGACCCCATCTCTCAAAACAAAATAAAATAAAAAAATTAGCGTGGTATGGTGGTACACAACTGTGGTTCCAGCTACCCAGGAGGTTGAAGTGGAAGGACTTCCTGAGCCTTGGGGAGTCAAGGCTTTGGTGAGTCAGGATCTGTACCACTGCACTTCAGCCTGGGTGACAGGGTGAGACTCTGACAGAAAGGAAGGAAGAGAGGGAAGTTATAAATTACAGAGCTCCGTGACACCCTCTTCCCCCACATGATGCTAACTGTCACTCTTTTTCTAATTTCCTGAAAGTCATCAGGACTGGTGGATTGCATTTACTTGAAGAAGAGAAAGGTATACAGAGTTAAGAGGTTTTCTGTTTATTTTGGTGTGTGGTTTTTGTTTGTTTGTGTTACTTACACTATTGTTTTCCAATTGGATTTCATCAGTGCAGTAACTGACAACCATATGCAGCTATACCCTTGACACAAAATAAATTCAGATTTGGAAATGGTTAAGTTATTTGACTAACACAAGGGGCTAAACAGCATGATCCAGTTTCCAAAGATCATTCCCTCCCTCTCCAAACCTCTTCCAACCAAAATTATTGGACTTGACTTTGAAATGTGACCAGATTAATCAGGCAGTTTCCAAGTTTTCTTTTTCGTTTTTGCATCCCAAGATAGACATGATCCATGACTTTAATTTGAATACATTGTGCTCTCAGTCAGGAGTTGGCAGTTTTTCAGAAGAGCCATGCCAAGTTTTTATTTATTTACTGAAATTTACATTTTCCATTGCTGGTTATAACCGTCCTCCTCCTGCCGTCGTGGGTCAAGGCCACTACATCATCCAGGAATCAAGGGATTTGAGAAGTTAAATGTCTATTATAGATATCCCAGATTTGACTAGAAACATCTGTGAGGTCTGATAACTAAATATGTTGAAGTCATAGAAAGTTGGAGGGAAGGTAGTGGGTTTACAATTGTGGAGGATAAAAGCTGGAGCTTTTAGAGCACTGGAGAGCTTAGAAGTGGAAGGAGGAAAAATTGTTAAAGCAAAAATAGCTTGGATCAGTCTTTCCTGAAATGTGTACCACGAAACCCTAACACTGTTAGACCCTCCTGTGGGATCGTGGGTGGGAAAGGAGGTCACGATCAAATAAGCGAGGGAAATAGTGAAAAATGTGGCGCCTTCTTAAAGAGCCCCCAAAACTTATTAAAGGCATCGATAACTTCTGTAATAAAGATTCCTATTTAGCCAGGTGTGGTGGCTCATGCCTATAATCCCAGCACTTTGGGAGGCTGAGATTAGAGTACTGCCTAAGCCCAAGGGTTCAAGACCAGCCTGGGCAACTTGGTGAGACCACATCTCTACAATAAATTTTTAAAAATTAGCTGGGCGTGCCTGTAGTTCCAGCTACTTGGAAGGCTGAGGCAGAAGGATCACCTGAACCCAGCAGGTTGAAGCTGTAGTGGCCATGAGCGTATCACTGCACTCCAGCCTGGATGACAGAGTGAGACTCCAACTCAAAATAAAAAAAAAAATAAAGCATCCTTTTTAAACAGATGCCAGAGAGGATGTGGAGAAAAGGGACTGCTTCTACACTGTTGGTAGAAGTGTAAATTAGTACAACCTCTGTGGAAAACAGTAACGATTTCTGAAAGATCTAAAAATCGACCTTCCATACGACCCAGCAATCCTCCTTCTGGGAATATACCCAGAGGAACTCAAATCATTCTACAAAAAGGATAACTGCACACACATGTTTATTGCAGCACTATTCACAATAGCAAAAACATGGAACCAACCATGCTGCCCACTGAAAGTGGACTGGCTGGGTGCGGTGGCTCACATCTCTAATCCCAGCAATTTGGGAGGCCAAGATGAGAAGATTGCCTGAACTCACGGGTTTGAGACAAGCCCAGGCAACTTGGCGAGACCTTATCTCTACAGTAAATCAAAAAATTAGCCAGGCATGGTGGCGCATGCCTGTAGTTCCAGCTACTTGGAAGGCTGAAGTGGAAG
>NW_007252950.1:643456-671386 GCF_000164805.1 Carlito syrichta | reverse complement strand
CAAGGATCTCCAGAGCCCAGCAGGTTGAGGCTGCGGTGGCCGGGAGCAGCCACTGCACTCCAGTCTGGGCGACAGAGTGAGACTCCAACTCAAAAAAAAAAGGTCAAAATTATGAACTTTGCAGCAACTTTGATGTATTTAGAGTCCCTCATACTCAGTGATCTATCACAGAAACAACAAATTGAGTGATACATGTTCTCACTCATAAGTGGACCCTGAACGACAATTATCATAATACTACAAGAAAGGGATTGGCAGTAGCAGGACACTGCCAGGGGTGGGGGCAGGCACATAATATCAATAAAGGTACCTAATTCCAAACCAGGCAAAGTGAGGATCAATGGGAGGCCCAAACTTCACCTGTATAATGACCACTCATGTACCTAATCCTGAATTGTACTCCACATCTTTAAAATAAAATCCAAAAAAAAATCCTGTTTAATGGTTGAATCCCCACGTTTTCCCATCAAAAATTCTAACAGTGAAAACTTTTCAAATAACACCTATTACCATTATCTTGTTGAAATTTCTAGAAATCCCCTTTGAGAAACACAGTATAACATTTGGGAACAGAAACCCAGGGGGAAAAAAGGGGCAGGGGGGAAACCTGATTCCTATCTTCTCCATCTCCTACTTCCTGAGCAATATGACTCCTGCCCTGGAATCCAAAATTAGACTGCAGCTCTCTTTCGTGCAGATAAACATTCTAGCAGAAGATGTTCTACACTAGTAGACTAGCAAATGCTCGGTGTTCCAGAAACATATATTGAATGAATTAATGACTGAAAGAAATGGAAAGAATTGTGAAGCTCTTAGCACGGTGCCTGAAGCAGAGTTAAGCAGCAACAAATGCTATTACTGCCACACATCATGTTCTTCAGTCTAGGGGAAATAGAAAAACTCAAAATTTGTTATTGGTTCCCTTCCAAACAACTTAAAGAGGTTCTGTTCTCAGGCAATGTACATTTTCTGAAAGAGAACCAAAAGATTATGACACAATAAAGTGACCTTTCACATATGTAAGGCATGCACGGAAATATATCAGACTCACAGACAAAAATGTGGTTTGCTTACAGTCATAAACAATGAATGGCATGTTTCTACAAGTAAGAAATGTACTGGTTAAATTTATATATATTCCAGATCTGTGATGCTAGAAGGAACTAATAAGTTATGAGATTTTTTTTTTCCTTTTTAATATCCTTACCATGGTTGCAGTTATTTACAGTAACAATCTAAACACATGAAAGAGTTGAAGTAATTTATTTCACTTCTGCTTCTACCTAGATATGTAAAACAGAATCTAACAAACTGGCAATAGTTAAGATTATAGGGATCAACTTCCTTAGAAGGTATTTATCTTGTCTAAGAATTTCAAATGTTTCCTAATTTAGTAATGTACTGAAGGGTTTCTCACTGACAACTACTAACTAATTACATCTAATCTTTTGAAAGAGAATTGTTTTCTTCTGCCCACAGTGTATCAAGAAAGCATTAAGAATAGGCCTGTGCTTTTATTGAGTACTTTCTGTGATTTAAAGCACAGAAATAGATTTATACTTATATGCGTATTATTCATTAATGAAAAATAAAGTTACCAGTTATTTGGGAGAGGAAAGCTGGTATTAAGTTAAAATGTTACTTATTTCAAGTACGTTTATTTTAATTTTATTGGGTCTTGGGAATTTATCTGACTTTAGTAAGTTAAATGTGGTCGAAATAACAAAAGTTCTGATTTGAACTAGATTAAACAGCAAGGGAATTTGCACAACCTCTTGTTCCAGAAGGTACAAAGGAAGACCAAGTCTCCAGCTAGGCTGATTCACTGACTCAATGATGTCATCAAAGACTTGGGCTCTCTCCACCTCTCTTCTCCGCCATCTACAGCACTGGCTTTTCCTGAAGCTAGTCCTCTTACATGGTGAGGCAGTAGCAACACTCTTCATTATTCATCTACAACAGGAGAGTAAATACTCCAACCCAGAAATACAAGTCCTTGCCTTTAGTCTGATTAGACCAACTTGCTACACATACCCATCCCCGCAACAGAGAAATGACTTTGATGCGTCTATATCTAAGAGTCTCAATATGTGGTCCCTATTGGGCCAGGCGCGGTGGTTCAAGCCTGTAATCCCTGCAATTTGGGAGGCTGAGGTGAGGGGATTGTCTGAGCCCACGGGTGTGAGACCAGCCGGGGCAACTTTGCAAGACCTAGTCTCTGAAATAAATCAAAAATTAGCCGGGTGTGGTAGCGCACGCCTGTAGTTCCGGCTACTTGGAAGTCTGAGGCAGAAAGATTGCCAGAGCCCAGCAGGTCGACGCTGGGGTGGCCGGTAGTGGCCACTGCATTCCAGTCTGGGTGACAGAGACTCCAACTCAAAAAAAAAAAAAAAAATTAGCCAGGCATGGTAGCGCGCGCCTGTAGTTCCAGCTACTCGGAAGGCTGAGACAGAAGGACTGCCAGAGCCCAGCAGGTCAAGGCTGTGGTGGCCGGGAGTGGTCACTGCACTCCAGTCTGGGCTAGAGTGAGACTCCAACTCAAAAAAAAAAAAAAAAAAAAGCCTCCATCTTAGTTGTCTGCCTGACCTAAAAATGACCCACCCCCCGTGTGTTCGTGTGATTGTTGTAACATTCCCATGACCATAGATCACTGCACTCCAGCCTGGACGACGGAGTGAGATTTCAATTCAAAAAAGAAAAAGAAAACCTGTTAGAAATGCAAATTTCGCAGTGTCTCATGCTTGTAATCCCAGCACTTTGGGAGGCGGAAGCAGGAGGATTGCCTGAGCCCGGGGATTTGAAACCAGCCTGAACAACTTGAAAAGACCTTGTCTCTGCAATAAATCAAAAAATTAGCCATGTGTGGTTGCACACGCCTATAGTTCCAGTTACTTGGAAGGCAGAGGCTGAAGGCTCGCCTGAACCCAGCAGGTCGAGGTTGCGGTGGCCGTGAGCGTGTCACTGCACTCACTCCAGCCTGGGTGAGAGTGAGACTCCGACTTGGGGGAGGGGCGGGGAAGAAATGCAAATTATCAGGCCCCGCTCCAGATCCACTGAATCAGAAATGCTGGAGGTGGAATCTCGCAATCTGATTTCTCACAAGTCCTCTAACGTCTGAGAACCTCTCTTTTAAACTAAACAGAATTTGCAAGTGTCTAACGTCTAAGAACCACTGCTTTAGACTAAACAGAATTTACTTCTGGAGATGGGAAAGGAATAATTATGTGGATCAAATTGAGGTTCCCTTAGAAAAGAAGAAAGGACTGAGCCCGGTAGCTCATGCCTATAATCCCAGCACTTGGGAGGAGGATTGCTTGGACCCAAGAGTTAGACACCAGCTAAAACAACATAGCAAGACCCCCATCTCTGCATTTAAATCTTTAAATTTTTTAAAATTTAAATGAAAAGGAAGGAAGAAGGGGGAAATCATGCCTATCAAGCTATTAACAGGGTTCACATTCTGGATTTTTCAAGAATAGTACTGGTTTCAAATATTCTGTTCCATGGGATTTGCAAAACATAGCCATTGAGATAGCTATCTCAAAAACTCTTGGAATATTCCTATCAAGTACAATGCCTTAGAAAGATGGTGATAAAATACTAGGAGGACTCAAAAGAGAGGAATTCCAGTCAGCACTTTGGGAGGCAGGCCTGGGCAACTTGGCAAGACCTCATCTCTACAATAAATTTAAAAAGTAGCCAAGTGTGGTGGCACACGCCTGTGGTTCTAGCTACTCAGAAGGCTGAGGCGGACAGATCACCTGAGCCCAGCAGGTTGAGGCTGTGGTGACTGTGGGCGTGCCACTGCAATCCAGCCTGGGTGACAGAGTGAGACTCTGACTCAAAAAAAAAAGAGAGAGAGATGAATTCCAGTTTTAGTTTTGTCACTGATTCACCCTATGTCCTTGAGAAATTCACTTAGACTATCTAGATTCCAGCTTTTACTTCTTTTACAGAAGTTAAAAGTGCTGGAACAGAGAGTCTTTAAATTCCTAAAAATAAAAACAATTATAGTTGGTTGGGTGCGGTGGCTCACGCCTGTAATCCCAGTACTTTGGGGGCTGAGGTGGAGGGGTGCTTAAGGCCAGAAAGTAGACCCTGAACAATGTAATAAGACCTTACCTCTACAAAATTTTTTTTAAAGCTTTTTTAAAGTACCCAGGCGTGATGATACATACTTGTAGTTCCAGCTACTCCTGAGGCTTAGGCAGGACAATCACTTGAGCCCAGGAGTTTGAGGCTACAGTGAGCTATGATGCCACCTCTGCACTCCAGCCTGGGCAATAGAGCGAGATCCTATCCCTAAAATTCAAATTTAAAAAATATATATAGCCAGCATTTCTTGTGTACTTATTGTGTGCTATGCTCTGTCAAAGATTTTATTTATATATAACAAAAAGATTTTATCACTCTATCATTTAATACTTAGAATAACTCCTATGACGTATATAACTTGTCCAAACTCAGTGGGCTGCTAAGTGAAGAGTCTGGGACTCAGGTGTGACCCCACAGTCCACGTACTTAACCATGACACTCTGCCTGCGCTCCCCCCCCCCCAGTCTGGGCAACATAGCGAGATCCTATCTCTACAAAAAAATTCAAAAAATTAGCCGGGTGTAGTGCCGCATACCTGTAGTCCCAGCTACTCAGGAGGTTGATACAGGAGGATCGCCTGAGACCAAGAGGTCAACTCTGCCATCAGGCAGGATCATGCCACTCACTGCACTTCAGCCTGGGTAACAGAGTGAGACCACAACCAACACACACACACAAAAATCTACCTGCCACATTTGAACATATACATATGTTTTTAACCCTTCCGGGAACCCCTTCTACTAGTAACATGACATCATAGTACAGAGAAATTCTAGGGCCTTGCTGTTTGCTCCCTGTCTGCTCCCTCTTCCCATGGTCCCTCTTTAACTTTCCCTTGAGCAGAGTATTCAAGACAGTGGTTTGGTTTTTTTAAGTGAGAAAGCAGGAATTATTGAGAGGACAGAAAAGCTCCCACAGTGGAAGGGGCGAAGGGATTGCCGCGACTGTGGTTTTTGGGAGTGTGTGTGTACATATGCGTATGTGTGTGTGTGTGTGTGTGTGTGTGTGTGTGTGTGTGTGTGTGTGTGTGTGTGTGTGTGTATTTAGTAGTAAAGCTTTCTGTTCTATTTCCAAATAAAATTTCCTTCAGACTTAACAAATGACACCGAACAAAGCCAAACTGAGCCCGGAGGGTCTCAAGCTTCTCCTCTGCTCTCCTGTTTCTTTTCCATCGTCATTGGAATCCCTGGAGCTTCCCAAAGCATTGTTTTAAAATCTGCCACTCAGACACTAGAGAACTTCATTGTCTCACTGCTAGGCTGTCAAGAGAAGTCATATTTCAAATATGACTGAAGGCCCTAGAACACCACTGAATTCATGCTACGAGCAGCCAGGCAGTCTTGGTCCTACTCCACTTCCAATAGCCATGCTGTGGAACACCAATAACTGTGGAAAGTTGGAAGACCATCCTCCTCCAGCTCCTAGGATGGGTAGTTCTAAGCAGAGCAAAGAATGGAGCAACCTATCCGGTACACTTATCAGTAGCCCTTGTGCCTTCAAACCAGGTCTCAGAGAACATCCCAAAGGACCAAAAAAGGTCTATCCAGTTGCAAATGGGCAGTGTATGGGCTGAAGGTGGGGTGTGGTGTCAGGAAGCACCATTCAGACAACTTTGCTTTGGTGATTTCAGGAAGTGGTTACGGGCAGGTGACCTATGAGTCTTGGTTTGGTTTCTGTGAAAAACAAAACAAAAGACAAAAAGGCTGATGACAGCAGGTCTCCTCTCTGACCACCTCTGAACTTTTGTATCTACTAGACCTCATTCAGGGTTTAGGACCTGGACTAATCTTTGAGATTCGTCATACAAAGGAGAGTTTGGATGAAGGTCCAGCTGAAAACTGAAGAGTGCATAGACAGTTCTATGACTGTTAACAACCCAATGGTTAATCTTACTGTTTTACAAGTTAGTAAACCAATGCTTAGAGAAGTTAATCAATTTGGCCAAGGTCACGCAGAGCTGGAAAAGGGAATCTACACCATACCTTTCTGATTCCAGAGTCCATAAATTTCACCCCATTAACTTGTCCTGAGAAAAAAGGGTTTTGGTTGGAGGGGGAGGTAAAGAATGAGCAATTTTAGCCAGGCACAGTGGTTCACACCTGTAATCCCACTTTGGGAAGCGGAGGCAAAAGGATTGCCTGAGCCCACAGGTTTAAGATCAGCCTAGGCAACTCGGTGAGACCTTGGCTCTACAATAAAATCAAAAAATTAACTGGGTGTGGTGACACACACCTGTGGTTCCAGTTACTTGGAAGGCTGAGGCAGAAGAATTGCCTAAAACCAGCAGGTTGAGGCTGCAGTGACTGTGAGCATGCCACTGCACTATAGCCTGGGTGACAGAGTGAGACTCAGACTCAAAAAAACCCCCAAAACAGATTCTGATGCCCAGGTATGACTTGGTGTTATACAAAAACTAAATACATACAGCTCTTATATTTTTAATTGTATGCCATTTTAATCTGATAGATCTACATCCAACTTCTGCGTTCATTTAAGTCTTTAGCTTGTTGTTAAAGCAAAGGAAGCCAAGATAATCTGATTTGTCATAGGTGGTCAAACACTGAAACTTTGCACATTGGTTAAAGCACCAATGTGATGATTCATTTTGTGCATATTAACAATGTAATTGACTTCTGGTCATGTCTGCCCTGGTCTGCATTAGAAATAGAGATCTGCAGGTCACTCACTGATTCAGTAGTTTATTTACAACTTGTCCTTCAGTTCTTCCTAGCTCTTGTGCATGTGGATGCAATCATAAATAAATTGAAATGAGATGAAGTTTTTACCAATGTAAGCAATACACCCCAAGTAAAAATTAACTCTAATCATCTTAATTCAAACAACTGTTTAAAAAAATGCGTAAGACAATAAGAAAAATAGGAAACACTGACTATATATTTGATGATATTAAGGAATTTATTGCCTTCTTCTTCTGGTGCAATAATTAGTATGCCTAGTATGGCTAGTGGAGTTTTTTTTAGAATATTTATCTTTTAAAGTAAAATGATATTATGTCTGGAATTCTCTACAAAATAATTTAATATTAGGAGGGGAGAACGCGCTGGTGGACAAACATGAAACAAGATTGTCTATGAGTTAATAACTGGAGAAGATGAGTCTAGGGTATTTGGAGCTTCATTTTATTATTCCCTCACCTTTTATTTGCCTTTAGAATTTACTAAGTACAAATGCTGAATTTTTCACTAACTTGTTAGGGGTGTATGAGAAATAAGGAAGCACCATTCAGACAAATTTGCTTTGGTGCTTTTGGGAAGTGGTTATGGGCAGGTAACCTATGAGTCTTGGTTTTTGTTAAAAACAAGACAAAAGATAAAAATGACAGCAGCTCCCCTTTCTGGCCATCATTAGGGCAAGATTCTTAAGTTTACCGAGTTTCTACTTCTATTTTGTTTTTGTTCTTTAGTTGGAGTTTCACTCTGTCACCCAGGCTGGACTAGGCCTTTCTACTTTTTTTATCTTCAAAATAATGGGACTAACTTGTGCCTTGTAGGGATACTGAGAATAAAAGAAAAGAATTATATCACTACATCACCCAGCACAGTGCCTGATTCATAGTAGACACTTAGTAACTACTATAACAATTGTAGAAGACAGTTGGCATTTCAAACAGACTTGGAACAACATGTCTTGAGATTTCAATGGAAATCTCAAAGCCGAATGAAATAAACTAACAAAGAGGAAGAGGTGGTACCCTTTCACAGAGAGCCTGAGGTTAGAACTTAACTTCCTAGGCAACAAGACAATTATTCGAAACACAAAAGGAAACAGCTTTCTATTTATCTCATTTCTAAGGTAACCATTGTATCACTAGTGAAACAGTGCAGGCGTAAATTGGACAGAGTCTGCAAGGTCTCAGATTCCATTCCGTTTTGCATTTGAACGAAAAGTAGCAAAGAAATATGTCCTTGACTGGGAAAGAGAAAAATAGAATCTAGAGCTAGAATTTTTTTAATTGACATCTTTCTCTCATTTAAATTTGTGCAGTTTTTAGATCTCTTGTGTGAAAAATGGATTCTTTTTAGACAACTGTGTTTAAAATCTGCTCTTTCTCTTGTAATAACTACTCTTATAATAATAATCACCATCCAGCTTAGATATATTCAGTCCCTTTATCTCCCCACGTACTTCCAACTGATTGCCAAATTCATCAGTTTCATCTCTCAGATATCCCTTGAGAGTGTCCTTTAAACTATACTCTAAAGCCTTAGGTCAGATTCCCAGAGTCCCACACTTCAATTTCTGCAACAATCGTCATAATGGTTTCCCCATTGCTAGTCTCTTCCCTCCACAAATCATTTCTAGAATGCTGGCAAAACAACCATTTTAACATGCACATCTGATCATGTCATGACTCTGAGTAAGATATTTCAGTAGCTCTCCATTATTTCCAGAAGTCAAACTCCTTAGCATGCGTGTGGAGACTTTCTGATCTTCATTCCCCTGTCTCTAACCACACCTCCTCTTTGATTTTGCACCCCTACGGGCCTTGTTCCTTGCTCTCTGGCTGTACTAGGCGAACTATCATCTTCTCCAAGAGCCATGTTCACTCTTCTGCTGCTTTGTTCTTGCAGACGTTGTCCCCTCAGCCTTGGAAGACATTCAACCTCTGTGGATTTGACAAGCCTTGCTCATACTTCAAGACTGAGTTCACGTGTCCTTCTTTTGCGAAATTTACCCTTTCACCTGTTTTTCACAACCACTATACTAAGTTAGACTCTCTGTTTCTGAGAATCTTGCATGTGCATGTATATACTCCTATTTAGAAATCTAGTAACACCTACCCGGGCACGGTTGCTCATACCTGTAATCCCAGCACTTTGGGGAAGCAGAGGTGAGAGGATAACCTGAGCCTAGGGGTTCGAGACCAGCCTGGACAACGTGGCAAGACCTCGTCTCTACAATAAATCAAAAATTAGCCAGGTGTGGTGGTGCATGTCTGTGTTTCAAGCTACTTGGAAGTCTGAGGCAGAAGGATAGCCTGAGTCCAGCAAGTTGTGGCTGCAGTGGCCGTGAGCATGCCACTGCACTCCAGTCTGGACGACAGAGTGAGACTCCGACACACACAAAAAAAGGCCAGGCATGGTGGCCTACTCCTATAATCCCAGCATTTTGGAAGGCTGAGGTGAGAGGATTGTCTGAGCTCATGAGTTTGAGCCCAGCCTGAGCAACTTGGTGAGACCTCAACTCTACAATAAATCAAAAAATTAGCCAGGCATGGTGACACATGCCTGTAGTTCCAGCTACTTGGAAGGCTGAGGCAGAAGGATCACCTGAGCCCAGCAGGTCAATGCTGGGGTGGCCATGAGCATGCCACTGCACTCTAGCCTGGGTGATGGAGTGAAATTTTAAAAAAAGAGAGAGATGAGGGTCTCACTATGTTGCCCAGCCTTGTCTTGAACTCCTAGGCTCAAACAGTCTTTCTACCTCGACCTCCCATGAGCTAGGATTACAGGTGTGAGCCACCACACCCAGCCCGCATGTTAAATCTAATGGAATCTGGGTCTATGTAATTGCTAGTTTAATTTTTGTTTCAAAAAAATTCTGTCTTACTAGAATATAATCTCCTATATAGACAGGACACATAACACATTCATCTTTGCATTCCCAATATTCGTTCAATGCTTTGAAAATCTTGGGCATTCGCATAATTTTTTAATCAATGGGTGAGCATTTTATTTGTTTATTTATTTATTTATTATTTACTTTTTGAGTTGGAGTCTCATTCTGTTGCCTAGGTTGGAGAGTAGTGACACACTCACAGCCACCACAGCTTTGGCCCGCTGGCTCAGGTGATCCTTCTGCCTCAGACTCCTAAGCAGCTGTGACTACAGGCATGTGCCACCATACCCAGCTAATTTTTTTATTTATAGTAGAGATGAAATCTCGCCAAGTTGCCCAGACTGGTCTCAAACCCCTTGGTTCAAGCAATCCTCTGCCTCCCAAAGTGTTGTGATTACAAGCGTAAGCCACCATGCCTGGCATGAGTGAGCATTTTAAAAATTAAGGCAAGGTTTTGATTTTTAGTTCAGCTCTTCCTTGTACCAAATTATTCTTATTTCAGAATAGAATACTCTCTGAAGCAACATATACATCTTAAAAGATAAAATTTAATTCATTCACTGTTACTAGAAGTATGCAATTTATCTCTGGATTTAAGAAGATAAACTCCAGATGTTATTAAATGTAAGTGTTGGTTGTTGGTGGTTTTTGCTTGTTTGTTTAACTTAGAGGTTTCAATTAACTTCAAAACTATGCTGAAAGCTTAGAAATTTGAAGTCGTCTGCTTGAAACATTATATATTAGGTTACAACATTGTGGGCTGTGCATATTCCTTTTGCAGAAATATTTTTAGTTAGCCTTCAAAATCTCCTTTAACTTTCAAAATAACTACAATTTTATGATTATGGTAGCCTTGTGTCTGTGTCAGTAAGAAAAAAATTTCTACATGATACTTTTAATATGTGCAACATGCACCAAAAAAGATTTCTGCACTACAATGACATCTACTGGCACAACCAGGTCTGACATCCAGATGTAATAAAAATGGCATGGCAGCCTTGAGTCGTCCTCTTTGATTACTGGCTGATAACATGAGTTACATGAGAACAGAGATCATGTCTTCTTGAACTCTGTGTCTCCAGTGCCTAATATTGTCATTGTCACATTGAAGATGTTCCAAAAATGTGTTGAATGAGCGCCATAGCCTCTAACTTTTTAACAGCATGGAATCTAAATTGGAACAATAGTTAAGAGTTATTTAAGTAAAAATAATAATAGTAAATGGTCTACAATAGAGGTTCTTCTCTTCTGTGATTAATTTCTTTTAAATTGTAATAATAAAAACAAGCTCCACCCATGATCTAGAAAATTAAAATGACACACAATTTTACATTCAATTTCATAAACGTCCCTTTTTTTTTTTTTTCAAAGTTGTAGTCTCACTCTGTTGCCCAGGCTGGAGTGAGGTGGTACACCCACAGCCACCCCATTGACGACTTACTGGGCTCAGGTGATCCTTCCACCTCAGCCTTCCAAGTAGCCGGAACTATAGGTGTGCGCTAACATGCTCGGCTAATTTTTGATGTATTGTAGAGACGAAGTCCCACCAAGTTGCCAAGGTTGGTCTCAAACCCATGGGCTTAGGCAATCCGCTCACCTCAGCCTCCCAAAGTGCTGGTATTATAGGCTGAGCCACCAAGCCCAGCCGAATCCCATCTTTCAACTCAAGGTTAAGAATCCCAGGTATAGAAGATAAAAATATGTTTTTAAGACCTTAAAATACATGTGAGGAGCCAGGTACAGTGACTTACACCTCTAATTCTAACACTTTGGGAGGCACAGGCGAGAGGATTGCCTGAGCCCAGGGGTTCAAGACCAGCCTGGGCAACTTGGCGAGACCTCTGTCTACAATAGATTAAAAAATTTAGGGCAACCCCTTCGGGTCCTCTCCTACTGTGGGAGCTTTTCTGTCCTCTCGATAAATCCTGCTTTTAAAAAAAATTATCCAGGCACGGTAGTGCATGTCTGTACTCAGGAGGCTGAATCAGAAGGATTGACTGAGACCAGCAGGTCGAGGCTGCAGTGGCCATGATTGTGCCACTGTACTCCAAACTGGGTGACAGTGAGACTCCAACTCAAAAGCAAAGTGAGAATATTAAAACAACAATAAGAAACCACTAGACACCTATTAGGACAGCTAGAATTCAAAAAGATTGGCCGGGCTCAGTGGGTCAGCCTATAATCCCAGCACTTTGGGAGGATGAGGTGAGTGGATTGCCTGAGCCAGCAGGTTCCAGAACAGCGCAGGCAACTTGGTGAGACCTCATCTCTACAATAACTTTTTTTTTAATTAGCCGGACGTGGTGGCACATGACTGTAGTTCCAGCTTCTTGGAAAGCTGAGGCGGAAGGATCGCCTGAGCCCAGCAGTTTGAGGCTGCAGTGGCCGTGAGCATGCCACTGCACTCCAGCCTGGGTGACAGAATGAGACTCCAACTCAAAAAAAAAAAAAAGATGGTTTGACAATTTCTTACAAAAGTGAACACATTTTACAAAATGATTGTACAATCATGTTCCTTGGTATTTATCCAAATAAACTGAAAACTTATGTCCACACAAAAACCTGCACCCAAATGTTTATATCAGCTTTATTCATAATTGCCAATACCCAGTAGAAACCAGGATAAAGACACCAATAGGTGGATAAATACACAATCTATTGCATATCCATATAATAAAATTCATTCAATAATAAAAAGAAATAAGCTATCAAGTTATAAAGACATGAGTGATAATAATAAAGACATGGATAAACTTTAAATGGATATTGCTAAGTGAAAGAAGCCAGCCTGAAAAGGCTACATAGTATATGATTCCAACTTTATGACATTTTGGAAAATGTAAAACAATGAAGACAGAGAAAGGTCAGTAGTTGCCAGGGGTTTGACAAAAGGAGCACAAGGGATGTTTAGGGCCAAGAAACTACTCTGCATGATAGTGTAATGGTAGATGTATGTCAGTGTACCTTTGTTGAAATCCATAGAATGTACTACATTAGGAGTGAATTCTAATGTAAACTCAGGACTTAGTAATAATTATGTAGCCATACCAGCTCATCAATTGTAACAAATATTGTATTAATGAAATATATGAATAATAGAGAAAATCAGGAGGAAGGGGTGGGCGAGGGGTAGTGAGGGCTGGGTGGAGAAGTGGGCATTTAGAGGAACTCTCTGTAGTTTCCACTAAATCTTGTAAACCTAAAACTGCTTAAAAATATTCTATTCGGCCTGGTATCATGGCTCATACCGGTGATCCCAGCACTTTTGGAGCCTGAGGCAAGAGAATTGCCTGAGCCCAGCAGTTCGAGACCAGCTTGGGCAACTGGCAAGACCTTGTCTCTACAATAAATAAATAAAAATTAGCTGGGCATGGAGGTGCTCGCCTGTAATTCTAGTTGCTTGGAAAGCTGAGGTAGAAGGATTACCTGAGCCCAGCATGTCAAGGCTGTGGTGCGTGAACGTGCGGTATGGTGGCCCTAAGCATGCCACTGCACTCCAGCCTGGGTGACAGAATGAGACTTTGACTCAAAAAAAAAAAAAGTCTATTCCTTTAAAAAATAAAAAGAAAGAAACTATTGTACTGTAATATATTTTGGGATCTATTTGTTACACTCTTTAAAAATTGCAGGTCAGCACATAAGGAATGAATTTAAGAGGTTTACATTCAAATGTTTTTCTCTGTTACAATTTTAAAAGACACATAATCTACAACAAAAGTTTTTAAGTGCTCATGTAATCAAACCTCTCTAACAGAAGGCCATTTTGCTATTATGAGCCCAGAGGAGAAAAAGACTTTTTATTTAATCTTCAGGTTGGTGAAATTAAACACTTCATTCGGTGTGCTTTTCATTTTGATGTCCCTTAGGACTGAGAATTGCCTTTCCAGGAAAGTACTATAAATCGACTGTGAATTGCTAGAGTGGTAGAGGGAAGGAAGATGAATCTTTTACAACTTTTGCCAAGAGCTGTCAGGCTCATCCAGCAAGCTGCCGCCAAGAAATGTTTAATACTGTGGGAGGGAGTTCTAGTCCCTGGACTCTGAAAATTGCTTTTGGTTTGTCAGTTACATTGCAAGAAAGTCTTAGACTTTAAAATTGATTGCCATCTCATCTCAGAAAGCAGAACAGTAGCCTAGCAAATCACAATTCC
Source organism: Carlito syrichta (assembly GCF_000164805.1). Classification (NCBI taxonomy): domain Eukaryota; kingdom Metazoa; phylum Chordata; class Mammalia; order Primates; family Tarsiidae; genus Carlito; species Carlito syrichta. The sequence continues at coordinate 657,561 of NW_007252950.1, read as the reverse complement.
TGTAAGTACTCATCTGAACCCATGGTGTCCACCAATGCTGAAATATTTTGAGGCCATCTCTATAAAGCTAAAAGGGAAGTGGACATTTGGGCAGTGACTTCAGCAATTTCAGGACAGCAGTTCATCTTTTGGCCTGAGTTGTTTAGAGTTTGGGTCTTGTTATAATAACACATTTCACAGAATAACAACTTTCTGTTTTCACTGCTGAGCAGAACTAATCCTGGCCATCAGGAAAAAAAAATTATTGTAAGATAAGATCACAGCCATACTATTCATGTTATTCAGGTTAAAAGATATTTGTTTTTGTCTGACGCAATTAAATGTGCTTGGTTTATGTCTAAAGAAAAGATTCTGCCCCAAATAAAGACAGGGGGAAAAAAAAGGTTGGGCACAGTGGCTCATGCTTGTAATCCCAGCACTTTGGGAAGCCAAAATAGGAGGATTGCTTAATCCCAGGAGTTCAAGAGCAGCCTGAGCAACATAACAGGGCCTTGCCCCTACAAAGAATCAAAAAGTTAGCCAGGCATGGTGACACACACACTTGTAGTCCCAGCTACTCAGAAGACTGAGGTGGAAGGATTGCCTTAACTCAGGAGGTCGAGACTGTGGTGAGCCATGATCATACTACTGTACTCCAGTCTGGGTGACAGAGGGAGATTCCAACTCAAAAGGAAAAAAAAAAAGGAATCTTTGCACCCCGCATTGGAGTCCTACCTTGTGTTCAGCTTGCTCAGGGTGTAACTTGGTACATATACTAAAGCCCGTTCCACCAAGGCTTCCAGAATCCACCTGTCCAAGAAAGCAGATAATTAAAGCTGTGAGGGAAGCCAGGCATGGTGGCTCATGTCTATAATCCCAGCACTTTGGGAGACCGAGGTGAGAGGATTACCTGAGCCCACGGATTCGAGACAAGTCTGGACAACTTGGAGAGACCTCATATCTACAATAAATCAAAAAATTAGGCTGGGCTCAGTGGCTTAGCCTCTAATCCCAGCACTTTGGGAGGCCGAGGCAAGTGGATTGTCTGAGTCCATGGGTTCGAGATCAGCCCGGGCAACTTGGCAAGATCTCATCTCTACAATAAATCAAAAATTAACCAGGTGTGGTAGCGTGCACCTGTAGTTCCAGCTACTTGGAAGGTTAAGGCAGAAGGATCACTGGAGTCCAGTAGGTTGACTCTGGGATGGCCATGAGTGTGCCACTGCACTCCAGCCTGGGTGACAGAGTGAGACTCCAACTCAAAAAAAAAAAAAAAATTAACTGGGTATGGTGGTGCATGTCTGTAGTTCCAACTACTTTCAAGACTGAGAAAGAAGAATCCCGTGAGCCCAGCAGGTCGAGGCTGTGGTGGCGTGAGCGTGCCCCTACACTCCAGCCTAGGTGATAGAGTGAGACTCCAACTCAAAAAATAAAAATAAAGTTGTGAGGGGCCTTGGGATCACCTGAGACTCTTACCCTAAAATCTCTACCAGCCTAAATTTTTTTTTTAGTCCAAGTCTCACACTGCCGCCCAGGCTAGAATGCTGTGGCATGCTCACAGCCACCGCAGCCTTGACCTGCTGGGCTCAGGCGATCCTTCCACTTTAGCCTTCCAAGTTGCTGAAACTGTAGGCATGCGCCACCACGCCCAGCTAATTTTTTGATTTATTGTAAGATGAGACCTCACTAAGCTGCCCAGACTGGTCTCAACCCCCTGAGCTCAGGCAATCCTCTTACCTTTGCCTCCCAAAGTGCTGGAATTACAGCCATGAGGCACTGCACCCAGCTCAACCTAACTCTTACTAGAAATTCATTTATTTATCTTATTTTGTAAATTGCAGTTCTTTTTAGCCAGTCACTATAAATTGCAGTTATGGAGATGACAACACCTCTGGGCAAATTCGTTTGTCAGATTTCTTTCTTCTGTAGCATCTGACCAAGAACAGGACCTTAAAGAAATGATGTCTTCTGATACACTTATGGAAGACAGGGCAGAGGAATAATTTTGGATGAAGAAAAATCGGGTCGCTCATGGGATTGACCAAGTGCATCACAGCAGCAACGCCTTTGCCTCAAGTTATCACAGCCAGCAGTACAAGCAGTAGATAGTCACACAGCATTGTGCCTTATAAGGTATGTCCAGGCATTGATTCTTTCCCCCTGTATCTGGCTTCTTTTCTCTGCTTCCCTCAGGAAGCAGCCTCTGGCCAAGGATAGTCTCTGAAGAATATGCCTCTTCCCAGCAAGGAGTCATGGGTGCGGGTGGTCAAACTAAAGTGATCCAGAAACCCTCTATTGTCCGTCCATATTGCCACAACCCCTAGAGGAGGACATGGCAAAGGTTCCAGCCCTCCTACAGGTGCCCATATTCCTGAAAGTTAACAGAGGGTGCACTTCCCCTTATTGCCTATGCACTCATAGTAAGTAAATTCAAAGAATCCTTAACTGCCCAATTAACTGAGAGATGTAAATCCCCATTTACTCCCTTTTCTGAGTAGTCACAGGTTTGAATAATATAGTACCAAGATAATCATTAAGTCTTGTGATGTGTATCACTTTTGCATGTAACAACATGTAGTTGGCAGGTCGCAATGGCTCGAGCCTGTAATCCCAGCACTTTGGGAGGCTGAGGCAAGAGGATTGCCTGGGCCCGTGGGTTTGAGATCACCCTGGGCAACTTGGCGAGGCCTCGTCACTACAAAAAATCAAAAAATTACTCAAGCGTGGTGGCATGCGCCTGTAGTTCCAGCTACTTGGAAGGCTGAGGTGGAGGAATTGCTTGAGCCTAGCAGGTTGAGGTTGCGGTGGCTGTGAGCAGCATGCCACTGCATTCCAGCCTGGGTGGCAGAGTGAGACTCCGACTCAAAAGAAAAAAAAAAAACCTTCTGTGCAAGCCCTCTCAGGTGTGGGGCTACAGCATAACACTTCTACTCAGATATCTCCATTTTTTTGCTGAGAAATTCAGAGGATAAAATAGCCAGAGGATAATTGTTATCACTTTTCCCAAATTTCCCTGTCTTTTGAGTACTAAATGCTTTATTTTTTGCAATCCTTTATCCAGACATTACTTGGAATCCTGTATTGAGATCTAATTACCTTTGAAGTAGGGACATCTCAGTTGCTATAGCCAAAGCGACATCAACTGACGTTCACGTGTCACTTGGTATCAGGAGGAAGGGTCACCAGAGTCCAGCAGGTCAACGCCGAGGTGGCCATGAGTGTGCCACTACACTCTCCAGCCTGGGTGACAGAGTGAGACTCCAACACACACACACGCACACACGCACACACACACACACACACACACACACACACACACAAAGAAAAAAGATTCCTACCAAAATAGGAGGAAATGATAACAGGGGAAGGGACAGTGTTGCAGACACAACAGGCCATAATTTTAAAAATTGTATTAAGTATTAATCTTCTTTTTTTTTTGAGTCAGACTCTGACACCCAGGTTGGAGTGCAGTGGCACACTCACGGCCACCACAGACTCAACTTGCTGGACTCAGGGGATCCTTCTGCCTCAGCCTTCCAAGTAGCTGGAACCACAGGCATGAGCTACCACGCCCAGCTAATTTTTTGATTTATTGTAGAGACAAGGTCTTGCCATGTTGCTCAGGCTGGTCTCGAACCCCTGAGCTCAGGCAATCCTTTTGCCTCCACCTGCCAAAGTGCTGGAATTACAGACATGAGTCACTGTGCCCAGCTTTAAGTATTAATTTATTTAGAGATGAGGTCTCCCTGTATTGCCAAGGCTGGTCTGAAAGCCCTGGGCTCAAGCACTCCTCCCACTTTGGCCTCCCAAAGGACTGAAATTACAGACCCTATTTTTAAAACCCGTTCGTTAGCACAGGCTATATATTAGACACAGAGTCTAGCATATTGAGCCAGGTCACATGACTGGTAAGTAGCAGGATCAGCATTCAAGCCCAAATTCATCTGATTTGGAGTCTGTTATTTCCTCATCCTCTCAATAACCCATTAAGTGTCAGCCATTGTTTTAGGTACTTTGTATCCATTAACCCAACCTTCACAGTAACTCTGCAAAGTAGGTACTATTGTTATTATTATTATTATTATCTATTTTTTTTTAGAAAGCAGAATTTATTAAAAGGACAGAAAAGCTCCCACAGTGGGAGGGGACCTGAGGAGGTTGCCCATAGTTACTATTATTACTATTCCCATTTTACACATGAGGATATCGAGGCAGGGACATCTGAAATAATTCGCCTAAGGTCATGCAGTGAGTGGTCAAGCTGGGAAATGACCCCAGGCAACCTCACCAGTATAATTATAAAACTACATCTTAAGATTTGTGTTCCTGCCAGGAGCGGTGGTTCATGCTTGTAATCCCAGCACTTTGGAAGGCAGAGGCGAGAGGATTACTTGGGCTCAGAAAATCGAGACCAGCCTAAGCAACAGAAGAAAAATTCAGCCGAGCATGGTGGCACATGACTGTGGTTCCAGTTACTTGGAAGGCTCAAGTGGCCGTGAGCGTGCCACTGCACTCCAGCCTGGGCGACAGAGTGAGACTCCAACTCAAAAAAAAAAAAAAAGATGTGTGTTCTTAGAAATGAATTTTCAGTCATTAGAAAACACCTAGCTGGGTGGAGTGGCTCACAACTATAATCCCAGCAGGAGGCCTAGGTGAGAAAATTGCTGGAGCCCATGCATTTAAGACCAGCCTAGACAATACAGCAAGACCTTGACTCTACAAAAATCAAAAAATTAACTGGGCATGGTGGCGTGCAAAAAAAAAAAAGAATCTGGAACAATAATATGCTTTATGTGAAAACACCATGTGCCAAAGAATGGTAGTGATTTCTCACAAGTTAAAAGTCGAACACTCTAACCCAACTTTTTACCTTTAAGCCTTGGGGCAGGGATGACAGAGGCATTCATTATGGAGGAGATCTTCTCCAACACGAAAGAACAGTGACTCAGCTACTGCCCTGCCCACAAAGGTCCCTCTGGGTTTTTTTTTGTTGTTGGTTTTTTTGGGTTTTTTTGAGTTGGAGTCTCACTCTGTTGCCCAGACTGGAGTGCAGTGGCCGCTCCCGGCCACCGCAGCCTTGACCTGCTGGGCTCCGGCGATCCTTCCACCTCAGCCTTCCAAGTAGCCGGAATTACAGGCATGCGCTAACATGCCCGGCTGATTTTTTGATTTATTGTAGAGATGAGGTCTCGCTGCCCAGGCGGGTCTTGAACCTGCGGGCTCAGGCAATCCACTCACCTCGGTCTCCCAAAGGCGCGGGATTACAGGCTGAGCCACCAAGTCCGGCAGGTCCCTCTGTTTAGGAGCATCTGGCACAGACTCCTGCAGCAGACTTTGTGGATGGAGTTGCCCCTGTAGCCTGCTCCATTGCCATTAGAATGCCAATCAGTTCAGGTAGCAGGCAATGCTTTTTTTTTTTGAGTCACAGACTCACTCTGTCGTGCAGGCTGGCGCGACACGGCCACCACAGCCTTGACCTGCTGGGCTCAGGCAATCCTTCCACTTCAGTCTTCCAAGGAGCTGAAACTACAGGTATGCACAACCACGTCTAGCTAATATTTTGACTTATTATAGATATGAAATCTCACCAAGTTGTCTTGAACCCCTGGACTCAGGCAATCCTTTCGCCTCCACCTCCCAAAATGCTGGGATTACAGGCATGAGCCACTGCACCCTGCCTGGGAATGAATCTTAGTGGGTCTAAGCTAATCATGGCATTCTCATTTCCCCTTTCTCGTCATTGATTTCAGGATAAGAATGTAACTCAAGGAGAGCGAATTAATTATAAGGTAAAATCTTCTGGAGGCTATGGAAAAGATTTTTCTTTCTGATAAAAGCGAGACCCACATGAGAAGGAAATCCTTATCTTTCGCTGGTGTCTGATTCAAGATGTAATGGTTGGAATGGTGGCAGCTATCTTGTACCCATGAGGAGACAGCCAAGAGAATTTCAGCATTGTTGACCAACAGCTCAAACATCATTAAGCCCTCTGGAACCTCCAGTATCTGCACTTCTTTTTATGTAAGATAATAGGTGCCTATTGATTAAGCCATATTTAGTCAGGTATTCTGTTGCTTGTAATCAAAATCTTCCTAATTAATTCAAACCACAGTCTGTTAGGTTTTAAACTAAAATCATTGATGTATAAAATTAGGAGACAGCCGGGCTCAGTGGCTCAGCCTGTAATCCCGCGCCTTTGGGAGGCTGAGGTGAGTGGATTGCTGAGGTGAGTGGATTGCCTGAGCCCGCGGGTTCCAGACCCGCCTGGGCAGGCGAGACTTCATCTCTACAATAAATCAAAAAATTAGCCGGGCGTGGTAGCGCGCACCTGTAGTTCCAGCTACTCGGAAGGCTGAGGCGGAAGGATTGCCGGAGCCCAGGAGGTCAAGGCTGCGGTGGCCAGGAGCGGCCACTGCACTCCAGTCTGGGTGACAGAGTGAGACTCCATCTCAAAAGTAAAGTAAAGTAAAGTAAGGTAAAGTAAGGTAAAGTAAAGGTAAAGTAAAGGTAAAGTAAAGGCAAAGTAAAGGTAAAGGAAAGGAAAGGAAAGGAAAGTAAAAGGAAAGGAAAGTAAAAGTAAAGGTAAAGTAAAGTAAAGTAAAAGTAAAGTAAAGTAAAATAAAATAAAATAAAATAAAATTAGGAGAGTTCTTGAAGCACTCTATGGAAAGAATATTTATGGAGAAATAAGAAGTACATAATTTAACTGGGTTTATGTTAACATTATGTTGTCTTATCCAGAACTTTACTCATATATTAGGTGAAGAAGGAAAATAAGATGAACTCTAGGCTAAGACAGGTATAGACATGAATCTGAATTCTGCCACTTACCAGCAGTGTGTCCTTAAGCAAATTATTATTATTTTTTTGAGTCAGAGTCTCACTCTGTCGCCACTCTGTGGCAGTGGCACACTCACAGCCACCACAGCCCCGACCTGCCGGGCTCCGGTGATCCTTCCACCTCAGTTTTCCAAGTAGCTGGAACTACAGGCTTGTGCTACCACACCTGGCTAATTTTTTTATTTATTGTAGAGACGAGGTCTCACCAAGTTGCTGGGGCTGGTCTCAAACCCACGGGCTCAGGCAATCCACTCGCCTTGGCTTCCCAAAGTGATGAGATTACAGGCTGAGCCATCGAGCCTAGCCAAGCAAATTATTTAATATCTCTGAGCCTCATTTTTGAAATCTGTCAAGTGGGAAAAACAATACTTACCTGGTAGCATCTGTGGCAAGGATTCTAAAACATGTAAATATATTAAAACTTCCTCTTGGCTGGGCATGGTGGCTGACACGTATAATCCCAGCACTTTGGGAGGCCGAGGCAAGAGTATTACCTGAGCCCAGGGGTTCGAGACAAGCCTGGGCAACATGACGAGACCTTGTCTCTACAAGAAATCCAAAAATTAGCTGGACATGGTGGCTCGCACCTGTGGTTCCAGCTACTTGGAAGGCTGGGGTAGTCATGATCGTGCCACTGCACTCCAGCCTGGGTGACAGAGTGAGACTTCAACCCTAAAAAACAAAAATAAAAAACATGATCTTACTTGATTTCCCGTTTGACTATGCAGACCCTGGCACATGGGAGGAGCTTAATTCAGTCTAAACAAAGACAGATCTGGCAACCCAACATATGGTCATCCTAGGTTTTTTTTTTTTTTTCATCAGAGTCTCACTCTGTCATCCAGGTTGGAGTGCAGCGGCACGATCATGGCTCACACAGCCTTGACATCCCGTATCCTGGGCTCGGGCTATCCTTCCATCCTGACCTCCTGAGTAGCTGGGACTAAGGGTGTGCATCAGCACGCCCAGCTAATTTTTTAATCTTCTTTGTTGAGACAAGATCTTGCTATGCTGCCCAGGCTGGTCTAAACTCCTGGACTCCAACAATACTCCTGCCTCAGTCTCCCAAAGTGCTGGAATTATAGGTGAGAGCCACCACGCCTTGCCTGAAGAGAGCTTAATAAAGGGTCTATCCATAATAAAAGTGTAGCAAGAGTTTAGGAAAAGCAACCAAGCCAGAATCGGTAGGGAAGCTTTACCATCTCAAGTATGATGGGCAGAGATAGGGAGTAATTACTACAACTATAAGTGGCTCTATGTCAAGGGCCACCCACCAGTAGGACCATCAGCCAGTGGTCCCTTGGGAAGGAGAAGGCTGGCGAAATCAATTCTTGCTGTCCTCCCTCCTGTCTCCTGCCAGCGTCCTGCTTTCAATGATCTCAACAAAAGCCAGAGGGCAAGGGGGCCCACTGACACAGTTCATTCAGGCTAGCCTGCCAGGGCACTGGGTAAGGTAGAAGAGGGTCAAGAGTAAATCTGTAGGGGACAATCCAAGAAATCCAGCACAGTGACTTACCTGAGATCCCACAGGGAGTTGGTGATGGAAATGGAACTAGAACCTATACCTCAGACCTCCAGCCTCGTCTGCTCTGGCCAAGAGTAGGTCAGAGACAATAAGGATGGGTGGAGTGACCAGGGGAAGAAAAATATATTAATTGCAGAAGGTTCTTCTTCTCCTTCTCCTTCTCCTTCGAGTTGGAGTATCACCCTGTTGCCCAGGCAAGAGTGCAGTGGCATGCTCATGGCCACCACAGTCTCAATATGCTGGGGTCAGGCAATCCTTCCATCTTAGCCTTCCAAGTAGCCAGAACTACAGGCACACATCACCATGCCTGGCTAATTTTTTTATTTATTGTAGAGACAAGTCTCACCAAGTTGCCCAGGCTGGTCTTGAACCCCTGAGCTCAGGCAATCCTCTCACCTCAGCCTCCCAAAGTGCTGGGATTACAGGCTTGAGCCACCATGCCCAGCCAGGCTCTCCTTATTCTAAGTAGTATCCAGTATATAGTACACATTCAATACAATTTGACCAAAGGAAGAGAATAAGTGAATAATAAAAGAAAGCTGGGCTGACTCACCATCAATCGTGATTCTTCCAGGCATGCTCACAGGCCCCACTGCCCTTACAGGAGCTCTGAAAGCTGCAGTCAGACCCTTATGTAGGTAGATGTCCAGACACTGGGGAACAGGAAGAATACTGGACCAGAAGCAGGCTGAACTGGCTCCCAGTGCCTTCTCTGGCCCTATTTGATAGGTTTTTAAAAATTCATTCAACAAGCCTCTATTGAATCCCTCCCCTGTATCAGGCTCTGTGCTGTGCGCTGGAATTACAGGTTTTTTTTTCTTTGAGTTGGGGTCTCCCTCTGCTGCCCAGGCTGGAGTGCAGTGACACAATCATGGCTCACTACAGCCTTGACCTCTTGAACTCAGGTGATTTTTCTACCTCAGCCTCCAAGTAGCTGGGACTACAGGTAACACCACCACACCTGGCTAATTTTTTTATTTTTATTTTTATTTTTGTAGAGATGAAGTCTTGTTATGTTGCCCAGTCTGGTCTCGAACTCCTGGACTCAAGCAATCCTCCCACCTCCGCCTACCAAAGTGCTGGGATTACTGGTGTGAGTCACCAGGCCTGGTTTACAAATTACAATAATTTTTAAGACCTATATCTTCCTTCAAGGAATTTACACTAACCAGGTGGTGGACCCTAGGCAACTTACAGACTCCAGCTCAAAAAAAAAAAAAAAAAATTTTGCTTTCTCATCTGAAAAATATAGACGCTAACATCCTTTTTGCTTCCCTTTGTTCTGATTAGAATAGTTCATAAGAGAATTTTACATAGTTGTTATGGAGCGAAATAAAAAGACTTAGCTTCCCTTGACATTCGGTAATAAAGAATGATTTTCTAAAATCAGGTCTAGGCCGGGCACAGTGGCGCAAGCCTGTGATCCCAGCACTTTGACAGGCCGAGGCGAGTGGATTGCCTGAGCCTGTGGGTTCAAGACAAGTCTAGGCAACTTGGTGAGAACTTGTCTCTATAATAAATAAAAAATTAGCCAGGCAGAGTAGCACACCGGTAGTTCCAGCTCCTTGGAAGGCTGAGGTGGAAGGATCGCCGGAGCCCAGCAAGTCGAGGCTGGGGTGGTCGTGAGTGTGCCACTGCACTCCAGCCTGGGCGACGGAGTGAGACCCCAACTTAAAAAATTAAAAAATAAAATAAATAAAATAAACTTCAGGTGTTAAATAACTCAGTTCAGTGAAATATTAAAACGCCAAATCCTCGTCCAATTAACATCTCCCCTCCTTTCTGCTGAGGTGGAATTGGGATTGACACCCATAGGCGCGCTGAATCGGTTTCTTCTGTCTCTGGTGATCCTTTCCGTACCTGCCAGCTGCAGCCAGAAACCCTTGCGGGTCTGGAGCAAGAGAAAGGGGAAGCCTAAGGATGGAAACACACTGACCCGACCAAGACGGTTGTGACTTGGGTGTGCCAGTTTCCAAATGTGTGTTCTTTCTCTCCAGGACACTATTTTGGATCTTGTCTTACCCCTTGCCCCTCCATTTTTCTGCCTCTGCCTCCTCAGACTGCCCTGCCTCCATGTCTACCTCTAAAGGTGCATCTGAAGCCTCTTGCCCCTTTACCCCTAACTCCTCCACACCTTCCCGCCTCTGCCCTCCCCCATGTCTGCATCTGAAGCGTCTTCCTGCTGTGGCTGCCTCACCTTCAGCAGCAGGCCCCCTTGGGTAATGACACAACCCGTGCCGTGCCCAGGTTTCATGTGTAGGCCCCACCTTGGCCTAGGGGTAATAGGCATGTGTTCTTGTCCCACTGAGTGCTTTCTAGTCTATCAGACCCGGACATGACCTCTCACCTTCAGACTTAAGACAGTGTGAGTCAAATGTCAATCTTCTTTTTTTCTTTGTCATTGTCTCACTCCATCACCCAGGTAGGAGTGCAGTGACACACTCATGGCCACAGCAGCCTCGACCTACTGGGCTCAGGCGATCCTTCTGCCTCAGCCCTCCAAGTAGCTGGAATCACAGGCGTGCATCACCACGCCCAGCTAACTTTTTTATTTATTGTAGAGACGAGGTCTCGCCACGTTGCTCAAGCTGGTCTTGAATCTCTGAGCTCAGGCAATCCTCTCGCCTCTGCCTCCCAAAGTGTTAGGATTACAGGCGTGAGCCACTGTGCCCAGCTCAAATGTCAATCTTCATATCTCTCCAACTCCAGGTGTATAGTCAAGTTCTCAAAATGGCTCCATTGAAGCCTATGTCACTGGCTTCAGATGGTTTGTAAGTTGGTGAGGTCTCTCCCCTATGCATCTCCTTTTCTTGGAGGGCGAGAGAGATTCACAGCAAGCTGCCTACTTCTTTCCAAGTCTCCTGAAACTTGAATGCTTCTCATCCTTTGAGATGGCCCAGAAGTGGGTCATGGGCTGATGCCAGCAAGATGGGGCCACAGGTGGCCTAGACTTTTCTTTAGGGTATGAAAATACTTGGCACCTATTGTATTCATTTTGCCCTTTGAAGCCTGTATCAAAGCTTTGAGATAACAGGAGAAAGTTCATTTAATATCCTGTTTCCAAAGTATACTAGGGGGACACACACAAAAATATGATCTTTTGGTGGGCATACCCCTTGTAGTACAGGCTTCCCCCGCTAGGAACCCACTGACATCAGTGTACCTGCTAACATTGTTGTGAAAGGCTACATTGTGAAAGAAATGTCCCAAGTTGTGGCAAACAGGTGACTAGCTGGTTCTTCCACCATGACAATGCGCCTGCTTGTACCCCGCTGAGTGTTCTAGAGTTTTTGACCAAAACCACACGACCCCTACGTCCCACCCTCCCTAGTCACCCAATCTCCCCCAAGTGGCTTTTTTTTGTTGTTTCCCCAGATGAAAATAGTCCTCAAAGGGAAACATTTTGCTAATGTGGAAGAGGTGAAACAAAAAACAGCAGAAGCACTAAGAGAGGCATGAAAATGAACGGGTTCAAAAAACTGTTTTTAGCAATGGAAAAAGCATCTACATAAGTGTCTTGCTTCAAATGGAGAGTACTTTGAAGGTGACTGAAGTTTAAACACGTAAGAATAAATATACAATTTTTTAGAAATAAATTCTGGGTTTTTTTTTTAGTCCCCCTCATATTACAATATTAAGTAAACTTTTAAAATTAATGTCCTTCAACCTAAATGCCCATCAACATGACTTCTTTCCAAGATTCTTAAATGGCTCTTCCAAGAATGGTGCCCACCCCTATCTAGTTGATGACGATCACTAATTTTTTGTTTGTTTTTGACTTGGGGGTCTTACTCTGTTGCCCAGGCTGGAATGCAGTGGCAGTGGCACAATCACAGCTCACCGCAGCCTCAACCTCCTGGGCTCAGGCGTTTCTTTTATTTTCCTTTATTTTTTTTTTTTTGAGTCAGCGTCTCACTCCGTCGCCCAGGCTGGAGTGCAGTGGCACACGCACGGTCACCCTAGTATCAACCTGCTGGGCTCCAGCGATCCTTCTGCCTTCCAAGGAGCTGAAACTACAGGCGTGAGCTACCATGCTCGGCTAATTTTTTTTTTTTTTTTTTAATTATAGAGATGTGGCCTTGCCAAATTGCCTGGGGTGGTCTCGAACCCATGGACTCAGGCAATCCACTTGGCTCAGGTGTTTCTTTTGCCTCAGCCTCCTGAGTAGCTGGTACTACAGGTGCATATCACCATGCCCGGCTAATTTTTAAAATTTTATTTTTGTAGAGATGAGTTCTCACTCTGTTGCCTAGGCTCATCTTGAACTTCTGGGATCAAGCAATCTTGTTGTCTAGGCCTCTCAAAGTGCACTGAGATTACAGGCATGAGCCACTGCGCCCAGCCAGATCACTGGGTTGTGTGTATGTGTGGTGTGTGTATGTGTATGTGTATATATAAATCTATATGTTTATATATTTATTTATATACCTGCATATAAAATAAAGCATAAAATATATAAATTTAAAATATATATATAAGTTTTCTTAAGACTCTTCTTGGGATCATGGGCATCTTTTAATCCAATCAATTTTTGTGCCTGGGAGCAAAAATCTGTAGAGGCTTCCATTCAGGTATAATAAAATATTCAACTTTGATGAACTATAAGTGATGATTGAATTTGGCAAGATTTGCAGCAAAATCTGAAAATGCTGGGATCTTTAAGCTGTGATACAATTAGTATCACCTAGGTTTATAAGACCAGGAAAGAGCTAAGGGATGAGAAAGATCTGGCTGTAAGACATCACTTCAGTCCCTTGTTTGCTTTCCTTGTAAGCAAGAACAGCTCATTGGAGTTGAAATTCTCATATAAGGTCATAAAACAGAGTCAAGACGACTACACTCTGGAGGTCTGGACATATAACCTTAGTCCCATTGGCCTCATGCTCATGCCAGTTGAATTAATATTGCAGAGAACAGTGAGTAATTCAATAGCAGTCCCTAGAATGCTGTTTCTCCCTTTGCCCAGAATGGTTTGAAAATATCTGCAGCTTTCCTCTTAATGGGATAGTCAATCTAAGAGTCTGAATTTTCTCATAATGTTTATTTGAATATAATTCTGAATTTTAAAAGGACTTTAGACCAGGCGCGGTGGCTCATGCCTATAATCCCAGCACTTTGGGAAGCAGAGGTGAGAGGATTGCCTGAGCTCAGGAGTTTGAGACCAGCCTGAGCAACATGACAAGACTTCGTCTCTACAATGAATCAAAAAATTAGCCAGGCATGGTGTCTGTGGTTCCAGCTACTTGGAAAGCTGAAACGGAAGGATCCCCTGAGTCCAGCAAGTTGAGGCTGTGGTGGCCATGAGCATGCCACTGCACTCCAGCCTGGGTGGCAGAGTGAGAGACTCCAATTCCAAAAAAAAAGGACTTTAAAGATCCAGGGAGGTCGATGATAAGAGATATCACCTACCAAAAAGATTGTATAGGCCAGGTGCAGTGGCTCACACCTATAATCCCAGCACTTTGGGAGGCCAAGGTGAGAGGATTGCCTGAGCCTATGAGTTCAAGATCGGCCTGGGCAACTTGGTGAGACCTCATCTCTACAATAAATCAGAAAAATTAAAAAATTAACCAGACATAGTGGCACATACCTGTAGTTCTGGCTACTTGAAAGGCTGAGGCAGAAGGATCGCCTGAGCCCAGCAGGTTGAGGCTGTGATGGCTGTGAGCATGCTGCTGCACTCCAGCCTGGGTGACAGAGTGAGAGACTCCAACTCAAAAAAAAAAAATTGTATAATAACTCTTAGAAGCCGGGCTTGGCG
>NW_007252950.1:634665-643351 GCF_000164805.1 Carlito syrichta | reverse complement strand
CGCTACTTGGAAGGCTGAGGCTGAAGGATCGCCGGAGCCCAGCAGGTCAAGGCTGCGGTGACCAGGAGCGGCCACTGCACTCCAGTCTGGGCGACAGAGTGAGACTCCAACTCAAATAAATAAATAAAAATAACTCTTAGAGTACCACTCTACAAGGCCTGATGCTATCAGGGTTTTGTTATCGAGGTATATCTGCTAGTCCCCAGTGCCAGCATGGTAAGAGAATAGAAGCAGTAGGTAAGATCTTTCCCTCTCATTGGAGAAATCAGCTCACCTCTCAGATTTTAGCAAGTGCTGATGGAGTTGGAGACTGGTTTGAAATCTCCTGCAGGAAATTCTTAAAAATTCTACTCTGGGTAAGATTTTCTGAATCATGTGTAGGAAGTGGTTTCCATCCAATGTCAGCCCCGAACAGCAAGAGTAACATTAATACTGTGAATTATGGCTCTGATTAGAATAGTGCTCTTAATTAGTGTTCTAATCTTCCCAGATGACTGTCAAACAAGAGAAGAGGTGGTATTTTCTCTGGAAGAGATGAATGCCACCAAGTAGCAGCTTATTGTCCTAAAGTTGTATATCCTAGGGTCTCCCCACAGAGAGAGGGCACAGGAATTGTGACAAGGCAAATGGGATTTCTTTTTTTTGAGTTAGAATCTCTCTGTTGCCCAGGCTGGAGGGCAGTGGCATGCTCACAGCCACCCCAGTGTTGACTCACTGGGTTCCGGTGATCCTTCCACCTCAGCCTTCCAAGTAGCCAGAATTACAGGCATGTGCTACCATGCCCGGCTAATTTTTTTGATTTATTGTAAAGACGAGGTCTCACTAAGTTGCCCGGGCTGGTCTTGAACCCACAGGCTCAGGCAATCCACTCACCTCGGCCTCCCAAAGTGCTGGGATTACAGGCTGAGCCACCAAACACAACTGGGATTTCTTTTGATCAGAGGTTAAGGGTAGGTGATAAACATGGCAAGGATTCCTTTTGCCTACCCTGTAATGACAGGTTATTTAGAGATGACAAAGTTATTTCTTTTACATATTCTTAAATAATTCTCATCATCCCTGGATTCTCCACAACCCCCCAAATACACAAAAATGAAGTTCATGCCTGCTGTGAATATCTTAAATTGCTCTCCACCATGTTGCCTAAGGTTATTGATCTAAAGATGAAAATATGTCTGATTTTATGAAATATTATTCAACTTGAGCCCTGACAAATATAAAGCATCAGTGTTAACAACAACAGTATTTTGAAAAAGTCACATGATTTTTCTTTTTGTTTTTCCTAAACAGGATCTTCTCTTTAAAGAACTCAAAGCATCTATCTGGGTATTGTTGGGGGAGGGTAGGAATTAGGAATGAAAGAATGAGACAACTTTCAAGGTGAAAGAGGTTTTCTACATCTCTTTGACTCCCACTTAACATGTTAAGAGCCAGACTTGGCAATTCAAATCACAGAACTTCTCTTCTTTTGCCTGTGACATTTTGCCAAGAAGCTTCCCACTCTGTGGTAGAAACAAAATGTTATAGAGAAGTAAAAGAAACCTTCCCAGCACTTTGGGAGGCCAAGGCAAGTGGATTGCCTGAGCCCGCGGGTTCGAGACCCGCCTGGGCAGCGAGACCTCATCTCTACAATAAATCAAAAAATCAGCCAGGAGTGGTAGCGCGTGCCTGTAATTCCGGCTACTCGGAAGGCTGAGGCGGAAGGATTGCAGGAGCCCAGCAGGTCGAGGCTGCGGTGGCCTTGAGCGTGCCACTGCTCTCCAGCCTGGGCCACAGAGACTCCAACTAAAAAAAAGAAAAAGAAAAAAAAAGAAAAGAAACCCAAAACCCTTCCTTCTGTGGTCCAGAGGATGGCAAAAAGAAAAAAGGAAATGGGACCGAAAATGTAGATGGTGAGAAACTTGTACTTCGAGGTAGTCATTCTGCCCCTTTGGTATTCCAGGTTGGCTGTACCAGATGGTTTTACCACAACATGAGATTTCCTCACATGATTAGAAGACTGGAATGCGAGGTCCTTGAGAGAGTGACCCTAGTTTGCGCTCCAAAGCCCACATTTGTACCCATGCAACATGGATACAGAGTTGAGAGCCATAAGCTCACCACAGGACCTGCTATGGCACTGGCAAAGATGATCCTACAGCAGTATTCAGGACAGATAGCCTGATCAGGGGTTGGACAAGGGAGAAACTCAAAGAGTCTACAGCCCGAGAGCAGAAAGTAGGCCAAGCCAACTTGGAAGAATGACTAGTGTTAGGTCAGTGTGCCAATGCCACGGGAATGATACAAAGAATTGCACAGAGCTTGGACTGGAAAAGATAGTTTATTAGAAAGTAGATTGAAGCTGGGAGTGGTGGCTCACACCTAGAGTCCCACTTTGGGAGGTGGAGGTGAGAGGATTGCCTGAGTCCACAGGTTCGAGATCAGCCTGGGCAATTTAGGGAGACCTCGTCTCTACAATAATAATTTTCAAAAAGTTAGTCGGGCATGACGACTCAAGCCCGTAGTTCCAACTTCTTGGAAGACTGAAGCGGAAGGATTGCCTGAGCCGTGAGCGTGCCACTGCACTCCAGTCTGGGCAACAGAGTGAGACTCCAACTTAAAAACAAACAAACAAAAAAAGAAAGTAGATTGAAAAGAGTGGACTTGCTTCTCAAGGGAGAGAAGGGGCCAGACACTTGAATGAAACATGGCAGCAAATGCTTGAGACTAGGGCGTTGTTTTTGTTTTGTTTTGTTTTACTTTATTTTATTATAAAGATGTGGAGTACAAGTCAGGATTAGGTACATAAATAATCTATGTTCAGGTTAAGTTTGGGCCTTCAACTGGTCCTCACTTCCCGATTTAGGATTTGTGTTATTACCTGTCTCCTCACCCCTCTCTCCCCTTTCTCCTTTCCCTGGCAATGTCCCACGACTGCCAATTCCTCCCTTGGGCTTTTGTGATTAATGTTCAGGTCCCACCTATGAGTGAGAATGTGGCATTTGGTTCTTTGTTTCTGTGATAGGTCACTAAAAATGATAGTCTCCAGCTGGGTACGGTGGCTCACCTCTATAATCCCAGCACTTTGGGAGGCAGAAGTGAGAGGATTACCTGAGTTCCGGGGTTCAAGACCAGTCTGGGCAACATGGTGAGACCTTGTCTCTACAAAAAAAAAAAAAAAAATTTTAATTAGCCAGGGCCAGGCTCAGTGGCTCAATCTGTGATCCTAACACTTTGGGAGACCGAGGCAAGTGGATTGCCTGAGTCTGCTGGTTCGAGACCAGTCCAGGCAACTTGGTGAGACCTTGTCTCTACAATAAGTCAAAAATTAGCCAGGCATGGTAGCGCACACCTGTAGTTCTGGCTACTTGGAAGGATTGCCAGAACCCAGAAGGTCGACACTGGGGTGGCCGTGAGCATGCTGCTGCACTCTAACCTGGGTGATGGAGTGAGACTCCAACTCAAAAAAAAAATTAGCCAGTCATGGTGACACATGCCTGTAAATCCAGCTACTTAGAAGGCTGAGATGGAAGGATCACCTGAGCCCAAATAATAGTGCCACTGTACTCCAGCCTGGGTGTCAGAGTGAGACTTTGACTCAAAAAAAAAAAAAATGATTTTCTCCAGGTTCATCCAATTTGCTAAGTCCACGATTTTGGTCTTCTTTATGGCTGCGTAATAGTCTATCATGTATATGTACCATATTTTCTTTATCCAGTCTACTTTCAATAGGCATAAGGGTTGGTATCATGTTTTTGCTATTGTGAACAGTGCAGCAATAAACATGCGTGTGCAGGTGTCTTTTTTGCAGAACAATTTGTGTTCCTCCATGTATATTCCCAGGGGGTAAACTGCTGGATCTTATAGAAGGTCAATTTCTAGTTCCTTCAGAAATCACCACACTATTTTCCATAGAAGTTGGACTAGTTTATACTCCACCAACAGTGTAGAAGCATCCCCTTTTCTCTGCACCTGCACCAGCATCTACTATTTTTTTATTTATTAATGATGGCCACCCTTGCTGGAGTTAGTTGGTATCTCCGTGTGGTTTTGATTTGCATTTTTCTGATGATTCGTGAGGATGAGCATTTTTTCATGTACCTGTTGACTGTTCATATGTCTTCTTTTGAGAAGTGCCTATTCATGTGTTCTGCCCATTTCTTAATAGGGCTGTTTTTTGCCTTTTGGCTCATTTGATTTCCTCGGGTTTTTAAAACTTCTTTGCCGGGGGTGAAGGGTGGGGAGAGGGGGGGCTGATGTCATTGTGATGGGGTCTGTTCTCGTATCCCTGATGACCAGATTGATAGGTGGGTCAATCACATAGATGAGAAGGGTAGGGCAGGTAGCTGAAAGACAAATTTTTTTTTTTTTTGAGGTAGAGTCTCACTCTGTCACCCAGAGTGGCGTGCACTGGCTGCTCCTGGCCACCGCAGCCTCGACCTGCTGGGTTCCAGTGATCCTTCCGCCTCAGCCTTCCACGTAGCTGGAACTACAGGCACGCGCTACCATGCCCGGCTAATTTTTTGATTTATTGTAGAGATGAGGTCCGCCAAGTTGCCCAAGCTGGTCTCGAACCTGCGGGCTCAGGCAATTCACTCACCTCAGCCTCTCAAAGGCATGGGATTACAGGCTGAGCCACCGAACCTGGAAGAAAGACAAATTCTTAGGACAAAGATATTAATCTTCATATCTTGTGACTGGCCTAGGATTCTGGGAAAGGATTATTGTCACCTATGAGCTCAAGGAGTCCAGAGAAACTCCATTTTGAGCTCTGTCCTTTCAACTATGCCTTGGCTAAACTGGGGGAAAAAATAGACAACTTTAGCAGCCACCAAAGTCTGTAGCCAAAACATGGGTGAATTCAATAGGCACTAACTAGTGCACAATCAAGAATCAGGACAAGGCCCTAGGGACCCCTCTCCCACCCCGTATGAAAAGAATATAGTAAGTGATATCTCTCCCTCATGTACTTCTAGGTAAGAGAGCAGTGAGAAGTTGCTGGAGGCTGTGGCTCTCACTGTAATCCCAGAACTTTGGAAAACTGAGGCGAGGCAAGATGATCTCTCTTTTCTTTTCTTTTTTTTTGAGTTGGAGTCACACTGTTGCCCAGACTGGAGTGCAGTGGCAGCCTCATGGCCACCACAGCCTCGACCTGCTGGTCTTAGATAATCCTTCCACCTCAGCCTTCCAAGTAGCTGGAACTACAGGCACACGCCACCACACCCAACTAATTTTTTAATTTATTGTAGAGATGAGGTCTCACCAAGTTGCCCAAGCCCAAGCTGGTCCGGAACCCGTGGGCTCAGGCAATCCTCTCACTTCAGCCTCCCAAAGTTGTATAAGAATGAGCCACTGCACCTGGCCAAGATTAACTCTTGAGCCCAGGAGTTTCAGACCAGCCTAGGTAACATAGCGAGACCTCATCTCTACAAAACAATTTAAAAATTAGCCACATGTGGTAGCACAAGCCTGTAGTCCCAGTTACTCAGGAGGCTGAAGCAAAAGGATCACCTGGGTCCAAGAGGTTAAGGCTCTGGTGAGCTGTGCTTGTGCCACTGGGCTCCAGCCTGAAGGACAAAGACTCCAACTCAAGAAAAAAAAAAGAGAAAATATGAGAAGTCTTAGAACCTGAGAATTACCTAAAGAGGTGGTTTAAATGACTGGGTCAGAATACATTTTAAACCCGATTAAATCAAGTTAGTTTGGTTTTGTTTTTCCTTCCTACTACCTACAAGATCAAATCAGCTATAAACAAAGAAACTAAATCTTCTAAGTTAGAAGAGATTTAGTTTCTGTGTTTATAGCTGATATGAGTAATTTTGCAATACTGCTACAAAAACACTCAAATAAATAAGTTTGCATCTGACCCCACAAACATAATAGATTCTTTCATGACTCAGAACTTCACTATAAAGTCTTTTATTTATGAGAGGATTTTGTGCTTGAAGAATGACCACTGCTATTTGTGCCTATACAGCCAACATTTTAATGTTATGGGTGTATTAAGTGTGGTAGAGTATATTATGTCCTCAGTCTCCATCTTCCCCCTCCACCTTGGCACGGTTCACTATAGGCAAAGCATTCTTCCCTAACCCTGTGACATTGGACTTGGTCAAATGACTTGTTTTAGACAATGGAATGTGGGTGGAAGAGTATGTCCATTTTTAGCCAAGGAATTAAGAGACATCACATGTTTTCATTCTCCTCCCTTGCACTTCTGCCATCTGCCATGAGAACAACCCTGGGTAGCCATTGGTCCCAGAATAGAAACATGTGAAACCTACCTCAATCCAAATCACAGCCTGGAGAAGAGCCTCTGAAACTGCCTTTACAAAGTAAATATCGTAGCCGGGCACCGTGGCTCATGCCCGTAATCCCAGCATTTTGGAAGATGGGGGCGAGAGGATTACCTGAGCCCAGGGGTTCGAGACCAGCCTGGGCAACTTGGCAAGACCTCATCTCTACAATAAATCAAAAAATTAACTGGGTGTGGTGGTACACACCTGTAGTCCCAGCTACTTGGAAGGCTGAGGTGAAAGGATCGCCTGAGCCCAGCAGGTCGAGGCTACAGTAGCCATGAGTGTGCCACTGCATTCCAGCCTGGGCGACAGAATGAGACTCCTACTAAAAAAAAAAAAAAAAAAGAGAGAGAGAAAAAACTAATATCTGGGCCATACACAGCAGCTCACGCTTATAATCCCAGCACTTTGGGAGGCCAAGATGGAAGGATTGCTTGAGCCCAGGAGTTCGAGACCAGCCCGGGCAGCATAGCAAGACCTCGTCTCTATTTTTAAAAATTAGAAATTAATCCCAGCACTTTGGGAGGCCAAGGCAAGAAAAAAAAAAGAGAAAAAAGAAAAGTGTCGGGTGCGGTGGCTCAGCCTGTAATCCCAGCACTTTGGGAGGCCAAGGTGAGAGGATTGTCTGAGCTCAGGGGTTCTAGACCAGCCTGAGCAACATGGCGAGACCTTGTCTCTACAATAAACCAAAAAATAACCTGGGCATGGTAGTACACACCTGTAGTTCCAGCTACTTGGAAGGCTGAGGCGGAAGGATCACCTGAGCCCAGCAGGTCGAGGCTACGGTGACCATGAGTGTGCCACTGCACACTAGCCTGGGCAACAGTGAGATTCTGACTCAAAAAAAGAAAAGAAAAGAAAAGAAAAAAAACTGCCATTGTCTTATTTACTAACTACTTTCATTAATAAGTAAAAATAGAACAAATTTATTTGTCTTCACCATTCTCTTGTCTTATATCCACCTTTTTATTATAGCCTCACCTTTTTGAGTATCTCTATGAACTTCATGCAAAATAATCATTTAATTCTTAGCTTTTCACAACTTAACCAATGGAGACTTTTTAATATGTCTCCTTTGCCCTTTTAGCATTCACACTAATTTTTTTTTTTTTTAAGAATTTCTGTTTTCTGGCACTAGAACAATTTTTTCTGACCTACTTAACATTTTGATTTTTCCTGTCTTAGAACCTGCCACGGGCTCCTTCTAGTGGAGAAAAGTATCAAAGACCCAAATTTGGACCTGAGAATTGGTGAGTGAGTGCCAGTGCTGCCACTGCTGGGCCTGCTGAGAAGTCACAGAGCAGAAAAATACATGTCTTTTTAAAGTCCTGAGTCCACACCGATTTTCCCAAGCATATTAAGTTGCTATGCCCTACTTTTCTTAAAGTCCAGGGTTTCACTGACCTCTAAGACTTTTTACTATGTTTCTATTAAGGAAAAGATGCTAGACTCATTTTTAAAAAAATGAAACAGTTATAGGTTTCTAGATGCAGAGAGGAAGGGTTTGGGGGTTTGAGGGAGGGCTATAAAACAAAGTTTGTATTTTAACTCTAATTTGTGTTCTCACTCTAATCCTGTGTGTGTAATTATTTACAGAGATCCAGAGAAGATGAAGAAGCCACAAGGATTGGGGGAAATCTCATTAGAGACAGAATGACAAGATATGGACCATAAACAAGAAAATCAAGCATTCAGTCTCAAATAATCTCTTCTCTTCTTCTTTCCTTAATTCTCCTCTCCTCTCCTCTCTGTTCTTCTCCTCTCCAACAAACTCCTCTGGACTCAAACTGGGTTCCAGTTTGCTGAATTATATTCACTTAAGTCACCCACTTGGCAGGGACACAGAAATCAGGGACTTGAAGGACACTGGAACTCTGGCTTAAGATACCCTGAAGCTTTTTTTTTGGAGTCAAGCTCTCACTCTGTCACCTAGGCTGGAGTGCAGTGGCATAATCACAGCTCATCATAGTCTCGACTCCTGCACTTCGACAATCCTTCTGCCTAGCCTCCTGAGTAGCTGAGACTACACATGCACATTACCATATATGACTAATTTTTTTTTTTTTAGTTGGAATCTCACTTTTTGTCGCCCAGGCTGTAGTGCAGTGGCATGCTCATGGCCACCAGAGCCTCGATCTGCTGGACTCAGGCAATCCTTCCACCTCAGCCTTCCAAGTAGCTGGAACTACAGGCACATGCCACCATACCGGGATAGTTTTTGTGATTTATTGTAGAGACAAGGTCTCACCAAGTTGCCCAAGCTGGTCTCAAACCCCTGAGCTCAGGCAATCCTCTCACCTTGGCCTCCCAAAGTGCTGGGATTACAGGCTGAGCCACCGCACCCGACACTTTTCTTTTTTTTTTTTTTTTTTGAGTTGGAGTCTCATTCTGTAGCCCAGGCTGGAGGG
>NW_007252950.1:631947-634336 GCF_000164805.1 Carlito syrichta | reverse complement strand
TCTTTTTCTTTTTTTCTTTTTTACTTTTTACTTTTTTTTTTTTTTCTAGTCTGGAACTCCTGGACTCAGGCAATCCTCTTGCCTCGACCTCCCAAAGTGCTGGAATTACAGGTGTGAACCACCACGTCCGACTATTTTTTAAATATTTTGTAGAGACAAGGTTTCACTATGTTGCCCAGGGGAGGTCTGGAACTCCTGAGCTCAAGTGATCTTCCCACCTTGGCCTCCCAAAGTGCTGGAATTACAGGCAAGAACCACTACACCTGGCCTCCTCAGTATTCTTGTAAGGCACCCAGAAGGCAGACAGGGAGTGCTCCTGTCCAATGGATTTGTTTTACTTTAGCACAAAGCTTATGTGACCTGAGATCAAATTCTCTCAACACATCTAGATTGTTTAGCAAAAACAATCAAACATTTAAGACCTCTCTCTCTCTCATATGAATGCACACACAAAACAGTTACGTGATGTTGTGTGACAATAAGATTCTTCCTAAGATAATGTCACAGATTACAGTACGAGCTAAAGTCTATAACTGAATGCTTTTAGTCAGTGCAGTGGCTCAGGCCTATAATCCCAGCACTTTGGGAGGCCGAGGTAAGAGGATTGCCTGAGTCCAGGGGTTCGAGACTAGCCTGGGCAACTCGGTGAGACCTCGTCTCTACAATAAATCAAAAAATTAGTTGGGTGTGGTGGCACACGTCTGTGGTTCCAGCTACTTGGAAGGCGGAAGTGGAAGAATTGCCTAATCCCAGCAGGTTGAGGCTCTGGTGGTTGTGAGTATGCCACTGCACTCCAACCTGGGCAACAGAGTGAGACCCTGACTCAAAAAACAAAACAAAACAAAACAAAAACCAACCTGAATCCTTTTATACACTTTGTGTGAATTCTAAAATGTCCATCAACTGACATCATTATATATCAGTCTTAAAAATGATTTATTGCCAGGCACAGTGGTTCATGCCTATAATCCCAGCACTTTGAGAGGAAGAGGCGAGAGTATTGCCTGAATCCAGGGGTTCAAGACCAGCCTGGGCAATTTGGTGAGACCTTGTCTCTACAATTAATCAAAAAATTAGCCGAGTGTGGTAGCTCGCGCCTGTAGTTCCAGCTACTTGGAAGGCTGAGGCGGAAGGATCGCTGGAGCCCAGCCCACGGTTGCGGTGGCCGTGAGTGTGTCACTGCACTCCAACCTGGGCGACAGAGTGACTCCAACTCAAAAAAAAAAAAAGAAAGAAAAGAAAATGGCTTCTTCCCTATTAGTCTGAAGCAAGTAGCAATTAATGCCAAATGACTACGAAGCAACAAAGGGCTACATTCATTTCTGGTGATTGAGAATTTAATATTGTCCCCAAAGAAGGGAAATGGTGCTTTAAAAGTCACAAATCAGCCAAATGTGGAAACTCATTTAAATTACTATCTCTTCTGAAATATTTATAATAGGACAAATTTTGGAGAATTTATCCTCACAAATACAGGGGATGAAGAAAAGATTTTGCATAACCAAAGACATCAAGGTGAGGTTAACACAATATCTTGTTGACTTGCTGTCTGAAGAGACAATGACATGTGAACGGGCAATTCACAAACCCCATTTATCCAATTTCATCACATTCCAGTACCAGCCAGGTAAACTTCATCAGCAAGAAGTGTATAATCTAGCTAAGTTTGTATATGCTTACTTCATTTACTGAAAGCCTACTACGGAGAAGGGAAAAAAATCTTTGCTGCCAAGATTTCTCTTGGCCCTGATTTTGTAAATGGTTCTCTGACTCTTGCATTTAAGAGAAACAGCTATGGTTGTAAAGACAGCTAGAAAGGAAATGGTCATTTTGCCCAAATAGAACTCAATGGGGGAATCTGCTGGTAAGCAAAAGAGGTTTCTAAGCAGCCAAAAACAGATCTCATACATTTCAAATACTAAAAGTCATGGGTTGAATCTCCAGCATGACTCCTGGAGTCTCTTTATTACTACTTTATACACAATTCTAGCAGTTGTGGTGTAGGAGAATACTGGCTTACTTATGAAGATAAATTTGGAGAACTTCCGAAGTCAATGCTGGAACGAGACTCTCCAGCTCAGAGGTGGAATGAACCTGGTTCACCACATCTGATTCTATTGGGCATTGGAACTTTGTTTCCAAAGTATATTTGATTAACAACCCACAACTGATCAAAGGACCAATGGTGTTATATTGCTGTGAAGTTAGAGGTTCAGGATCAAATCCTGAAGAATTTGATCAGATGGTATGTTTTATAAATTGTAGAGAAATTAACCCCAAAGATTTTATGGTTTTATTGCCCTGTAGGATTTCAGCTAGTTTGTATCTAAATTAGCAATAGGCCAGGCGTGGTGACTCACATCTGTAATTCTTTTTTTTTTTTTTTTTT
>NW_007252950.1:620401-631692 GCF_000164805.1 Carlito syrichta | reverse complement strand
TACCTCGCCCAGCTAATTTTTGATTTATTGTAGAGATGAGGTCTCGCCAAGTTGCCCAAGTAGGTCTCGAACACGCGGGCTCAGGCAATCCACTCACCTCAGCCTCCCAAGGCATGGGATTACAGGCTGAACCACCGAACCCAGCTCACATCTATAATTCTAACACATTGGGAGGCCAAGGCAAGAGGATTGATTGTCTGAGCCTAGGAGTTCGAGAGCAGCCTGGGCAACATGGTGAGACTTGGTCTCTACAATAAAAATAAAAACTAGCAACTGGGCACGGTGGCTCACACCTGTAATCCCAGCACATAGGGAGGCAGAGGCGAGAGGGTTGCCTGAGTCCAGCAGGTCAAGGACTGCACTCCACCCTGGGTGACAGAGTGAGATTTCGACCACTAAAAAACAAACAAACAAACAAACAAAAACTAACAAATTCTGTAGTGCCAAACCTCCAAAGACTCCAAAAGGAAAGCACTTTGTCCGAGAGGCTGAAAAGTGACATGGAGACAATGGATGGGCTTTATTCAGGAATTTAAGTACAGGGAAGGAGGGAAGGTGGTCCAGAAGCTGCCAGTTGGACAGGAAAAAACTGCTCCCGATTATAAAAGACACACGGGTTATATAACATTTTTACATAGGGTGGAGAGCACAGTTAAGTGTGAAAAGGATAGGGTTTCTAGTGGGCAAGAATAGCATGAGAACATGCTTCTTCATATGTTGCATGTACCCAAAATGGCTGCAATTTCTCTCTAGGGGTGGGCATTTTTGTATTATAGTGAACTAAGGGTAACCAAAGATTATGGGCAGCAGTCCAGGTGTGCCAGATCTGATCTGAACCAGCCCGGGGGTCTAACTGCCTCAAGGAAGGGTGTGCAAGACCATCCATTATGCACGACTACAGGATATATTCAGCAGACACAGAGAGTACTCTGCCCATGGCCTCAGCCTGACTTGAATGCCAAGGGATGGAGCCTGAAGGGAAGGGGATATTCTGGCTTGTCCACCCTGGAACCCATCCCCAGGGTCCAAACCCCTGCCTGGGGCCATATCCAGAGTGTGCTCATGTTGTCACTGAATGTGTGTCGCTCTACAAGCTCACAGGTACTTCACCCATGTCACTTTCTTCTTAGCTTCCAGCCCATCTGCAGGAGGAAGCCGTCTTAACACTAACCCCAGAATATTGCTTTCTTGTTATTTTGGTGCCTTCATGGGTGGAACCCAGTGAGGGGGAGGAGAGGTTCTGTTGCTAGGAGTTGCCTGGGCCTCTCATCAGCTGAGACACAGGAAATGGCCCAGCCTGGCCCTGTTATATAATAAAATACCAAAGTCTTAATATGGTAAAATACCAAAGCCCTATGCCAAGAGAAATTGTCCCAAGGGTCTTTTCTGAAAGAACTTTGCAATATTTGTAACTTCCTTATGTTTGCTGTATCTGTTACTCCTTCCTTTTTTCCCCTAAACAGTAGCAGAAGTTAAAATAAGAGGAGCCTATGTTGAAGGGTTATGAGACTATTTTTCCTCTTTATCTGTTCAAATGTTTCCCATCCCATACATATAACCAATATTAGCAATTTGATTTATAATTTGGTTTCCAGACAGTGTTTCTATGTATTTGCAATATGTTCTACTCTCTTTCCATGTCAAAAAGATGTCTTTTTGTACCATTTCCTGAAATTATGAAAGATTTTCCCTATGGAGTATGAATGTTTGGAAATGGAATGGATTCCAGCAATGAAATACCTGGGAATTGTGCTCAGCCTACTTCGGGTTTCAGAAAGTGATTGTTATGTCACCTGTCTGTTTTGTCTATTGTTGGAAACACTTGCCGAATACAGAGATTGGGGATAGGTGGAAATGTGGAGGGGAAATAGGTGGAAAATAAGTCTAGAAAAGTCGTAAGGAATTACCCAGAATGTCGCTTGCAAGTTTCCAGTGAGAAGGGAGTATGGAACAGAACTTCCACTGCCTTTACAGGGCCCCTCTGATGTGTGTGTTTGCAGGTAGGGGGAGAGCAATGAGGAAGGACGAGGACAAATACGCAGGAGTACACCGTTGTCCTTAAAAACGTGGAGCAGGGCCGGGCGCAGTGGCTCAGCCTGTAATCCCAGCACTTTGGGAGACCGAGGCGAGAGGATTGCCTGAGTCCGGGGGTTCGAAACCAACCTGAGCAAATTGGTGAGACCTTGTCTCTACAATAAATCACAAAAACTAGCTGGGCATGGTAGCATGCATCTGTAGTTCCAGCTACTTGGAAGACTGAGGCGGAAGGATCACCTAACCATAGCAGGTCAAGGCTGTGGTGGCCATAAGTGTGCCACTGCACTCCAGCCTGGGCGACAGAGTGAGACTCTGATTCAAAAGAAAGAAAAGAAAAGTGGGGTGGAGTGGGGTTGGGGGATGGGGACATGAGGTATTGGGGTGAGGGGCAGTAGACAAATACTTAAGCTAGTCAAGGATGTTGAAACTGAGTGGCGATAAGTATAGCAAAAGCACATGTTTCCTCTAGCCAACCTGATCTATGAAGTACAAAAAGTTTATCAAACTAATTCAGCTGGGTGCGGTGGCTCATGTCTGTTAAATCCCAGAGCTTTGTGCGGCCGAGGTGAAAGGATGGCCTGAATCCAGGGGTTCAGGACCAGCCTGGGCAACTTGGCGAGAACTTGTCTCTACAAGAAATAAAAAAATTAGCTGGGCATGGTGGCATACGCCTGAGGCTCCAGCTACTTGGAAAGCTGAGGCGAGCCCAGTAGGTCGAGACTGCAGTGGCTGTGAGCATGCCAATGCACTCCAGCCTGGGTGACAGAGTGAGACTTCGACTCAAAAAAATAAAAAGCAAAAACAAAAACACAACTAACTAATTCATTCCTTCAACAGGTGCTTATCAAGCACCTAATCTGTTCCAGACACTGTACTAGTTTCTAGAATTATGGATATCACACAAATCACAGAGGAGAGGCAAATGACTCAGGGTTGATTGGTTTGTCTGTTGTGTGTGTGTTTGGTTGGTTGGTTTTGCATGGGGGTAGAACCTAGGAAGACTTCCTGAAAGAGGAAACATCTGCGATTAGACCTGACAAACAAGTAAAGCTAGCCAGTCAAGCAAGCGGGGGACACCAAGACCCAGAAGCCAAGAATAGCACCATGGGTTCAGGGGTCTGATGATAGTTCAATTGGCTGGGGCATTGAGGACAAGAGTCAGGGACACAGGAAGTTGATGAGATATAGGACAGGAAAAGAAAGCAAATCTCCATAGTAATATTCCGAGCAGATCTGCCTTCGGCTAATAGAATGGCTGATGTTCAGGCTAATTGTCAACAGTATTTACTGCTCATTCATTACGGGGGAAGCAATCCACCAGGCTCAAAGTCTTGCTCTCCAAGCATGAGGGAGAAAAAGCTGGTAGAAAGGAACCTTGCTGTCTCTCTCAGAGGATCCCAAGGCATGGAATGGCAGACACTGGCATGGAGGCTAGAGACAGATTTCCCTTGATCAAGGTTATGGCTTACTGGAGGATTGGACTGGTCTTAAGTCCCTCAGAGTCAGCATCTCCCTGACACAGAGAAGTGGAGATGGAAAGCAAGAGAAGTGAGAGTGGAAAATGGGCTGGTGGTGTTAGGGTACAGATAGGGTGAGGGTGGACGGGATGGAGAGCGAGGCACAGGGGTGCAGCACCACCAGAGCCGGTGTGCTGGGGTGCATGCTGGCAACCCAGAGACACGAGTAAAGCAAAGAATTGCAGCACACAAAGAGGTAAAAGAAGATAAGATTTATTTGGGAGTGGGCCTACACTCTAGGCGAGTGTGGCGCCGTAGTCCCCCAAAGCCCTAGTTTAAATCCTTTTCCTTGGAGATGATGCAATCAGGTAGACGTGACTGCCGTGACTTCCTTATCGACCACCTGTGGATGTCTTGGAGAACCTGTGACATAGAGACCCACTAATGTCCATCCACATTATCATAGCCCTTAGAGAAGGGAGTGACAAGGATTCTAATTCTCCTGCACCTTCCCGAACAACATTCCTCAGAGCTAATGGAGGGTGCACTTCCCTTATCTCCTAGGCATTCCCAGTGGGTAGCTTCGGGGAACCCTTGGCTTTCCTGTAGTCAGTGCCCACTTTCCTTGAAGATTGAATCCCCACCTGCTCCCCATTGGAGCGGTCATAGCTTTTGTAATTACAAGTTTCGTGACTTCTACAATCCTTGCCCAATGCATGATGTCTTAGGCCTTGTAAATTCCCTTTACTTTAGGCAAGTTTGACTGTCACTATGAGATACAGGAAGTCTGTTTCTGAAAAGACAAAGTCGGCAAAGTTAATTTTACCTAAAGTATGCATTTTTCCAAAAACATAGCTTGTACTTTTTCATCATTATATTAAGGTTTAGGACCAAGATAAAAAATGGCTTTTCAGCTCTCGGTCTGTCCTTTCAGACAGCACATAGAACTACTAGGTTCATGGGACCTGTTAGCAAGACTCCTCCAGGAAATGCCCATCTCCCAAGCTCCCTGACTGCATCTTATGAACTCAAGGAGCTCTCTCTTGTGTGGCAGAAACTGAGGGTCTCTCACCCTTACTGAGCCCTCCAGTGACCTGGGTCCTCAAGTTAAAGGTAAATTGCCAGCCTGGTGCAGTGGCTCAAGCCTGTAATCCCAGCTCTTTGGGAGGCTGAGGCAAGAAGATTGCCTGAGCCTAGTGGTTCGAGACCAGCCTGGGCAACTTGGCGAGACCTCATCTCTACAAGAAATCAAAAACTTAGCCGGACACAGGGGCTCAAGCCTGTAATCCCAGTGCTTTGGGAGACCAAGGCGAGAGGATTGTCTGAATTCAGGAATTCGAGACCAGCCTGGGCAACTTAGTGCGATCTTATCTCTACAATAAAGTTTTTAAAACAATTAACCGGGTGTGGTGGTGTGCCCCCATAGTTCCAGTTACTTGGAAGGCTGAGGCGGAAGGATCGCCTGAGCCCAGCAGGTGGACGCTGGGGTGGCTGTGAGCGTGTCATTGCACTTCAGCCTGGGCAACAGAGTGAGACCCTGTCTCAACAACAACAACAAAAAAAGATAAATTGCCAGGGAGGCTTGTGAGAGAGACTGGAAGGTCTGGTATCTTTATGCTTCAAATCTTTTTGTTTTTTTTTCTGGAGAGCCAAACAGGAGATGAACCTAAAATCTTCTGATATGTCACCTCCTTAACTGCTTAGGGTGGCCAGGAGAATGTGAGGCATTGACCCAGGGATTGACCCAGGGATAGGGCTAAAGATACAAACTGTTCTTCTTACTGTCATTCTATAGTCTTTGCCAGGAAAGTTGTTATTCATCCTTCAAAACTCAGATCTTTTAGAATAGATGTTCTCCGTGGCCCCACGCAAAGTAAATGGCTTCCTCCTCTGGGTTCCTATATCACTCTGGACGTACCCATGCTAAAGTCCTTAATACATATATACATATATATACAAACACACACACATATATAATTATATATAATATGCAATTTATATATTAAATATATATATGTTTATATATAAATATAATGCATAATTATATATATGTTTATATATAAATATAATGCATAATTATACATATGTTTATATATAAATATAATGCATAATTATATATTTATATATAAATATTATATAAAGTAATATATATATAAAGTATATCTATATAATTTCTTTGAGTCAGAGTCTTATTCTGTCAGCCGGGCTGGAGTGCAGTGGCATGATCACAGCTCACTGCAGCAACCTTGACCTCCTGGGCTCAGGCAATCCTTCTGCCTTAGCCTCCCAGGTAGCTGGGACTACAGGCGCACACCACCACGCCTGGCTAATTTTTGTAATATTTTGTAATGATGAAGTCTCACTATGTCGCCCAGGCTGGTCTCAAGCTCCTGGGCTCAAGTAATCCTTCTGCCTCAGCCTCTGAAAGTGCTGGGATTTCAGGCAGGAGTCAACTAACCCAGTCTATATTTTTATTTATATAACATTTTACCCACTTTCCCCCACTCATTCCAAATATATTGCTTATTTCCCAGCACATAGGTGACATATATAATAATTGTGGACTGAATGGCCTGAATCAGCATTTGTTTAGGCAGGGGAGGATAGCAACTATGTAGGGCAAGAACTGAGAGTTAAACTGGGGTCCTAACTTCTCACCCAGGGTAGACAAAAGAGCAAGTCACAGTGGAGGAGCCAAGTCAGGGAGGGAGGACAGGCAGGCAGAGATGGATGGCTGGAGGGAAGGAGCCAAAGCACAGGGTGGTCACATATGGTCCAATCACACTAAGGGACTAGTGGAGAAATACTTGCCTCTCTATTCAGGGTCAGTATAATGGGGTGACAGGGTGGGCTTTTGGGGTCAGACTGCCTGTCACTTTCTATCTCTATGTCCTAAGGCAAAAGGTCTCATCTCTCAAAGCCTCAGTTTCCTTGTCTGTAAAACAGGGATAATAGTATTGTTTATTGTATTTGATTGTTCCTATTAAATGAGATAATGAATGTGGATTGTTTAGCTCCGTGTCTAGTATCTAAAACACACATAATATTTGGTATCTATTTTATCACCCTAGTCACAATTTTTAGTTTGACTCAGGCGGTGCTCCCTTTGGGGACCATCACTGCCCAGTTCACTCAACTGGGGTTCTGACATCAACTTTGGAAAGTACCCAGGGGCAGAGACCATACTTTCTCTACCCAAAATGCCCTGTATTTCTTAGCTATTTGATTTAATCAACATCTAAGTGCCTACTGGGTTAGGTAGTTAAGTAGTTTATGTTAATAGACACTAATTATTTTCACTAAATTACTAATAAATTCTTTCAAACGGCAAAGTTAACACAAAGAAGCAAAAGAGTTTGCTAATTTATACAATAAGAAAAGATTCCATTTGCAATCAATTACAGCAGCTCACCTAGCTGAGTGCTTTACTTAAATATTTATACCCCTGAATCAAGATGGCTGTGAGATACCATGTAAGTACCTATTTTAAGTACTCAGGAGATCCAGAGTCAATACTTACATTTACCTAGCAAATCTGAGGCAGAACAAAATGGACTAAAATACTGACATAGAAGGATTCATGGTCATGTTGTCTTAACTAAAACAGCATTTCAATCACAAGCTGTGGTCTCAGTGAATTTGTGAATAACCTACAGGCAGTCAAGCAATTATAAGAAATGTGTCACCAGGTGCGGTGGCTCACATCCATAATCCCAGCACTTTGGGAAGCGGGGGCGAGAGAACTGCTTGAGTTCAGGGGTTCAAGACCAGCCTGGACAACTTCACGTGACCTCATCTCTGCAATAATTTTTTTTTTTTTTAATCAGAGTCTCCCTCTGTCACCCAGGCTGGAGTGCAGTGGCACTCTCATAGCCATTGCAGCCTCAACCTGCTGGGCTCAGGCTTCCTTCCACCTCAGCCTTCCAAGTAGCTGTAACTACAGGTGCACGCCACCACACCTAGCTAATTTTTTGATTGAGTGTAGAAAAGAGGTTTCATCAAGTTGTCCAGGCTGGTGTCGAACCCCTGAGCTCAGGCAATCCTCTTGCCTCAGCCTCCCAAAGTGCTGGGATCACAGGTTTGAGCCACTGCGCTTGGCTACAATAAATTTTTTTGAAAATCAGTTGGGCGTGGCGGCACACACCTGTAGTTCCAGCTATTTGAAAGGCTGAGGTGGAAGGATCACCTGAGCCCAGCAGGTCAAGGCTGTCATGAGCTGTGATCATGCCTCTGACTCCAGCCTGGGCGACAAAAATTCCTACTAAAAATTAAAAAAAAGAAGGAAAGAAAGAAATGTATCAACTTCCTTGGATTTCCCAGGTGTTTCAAATAAGTCCTTGAGGGTACTTGAGATACAGTGTTGCCTTTCATTCCTGAGTCTTTTTCATTGGAGCACCTACATAGATAACTCACATCTTTTAAACTAAGGATATGACTAAATCAAACTTTTTTTTTCAATTTAAGAATCAAGCCAGGTGCAACAGCTTATGCCTGTAATCCTAGCACTTTAGGAGGCAGAGGAGAGAGGATTGCCTGAACCCAGGGGTTCGAGACCAGCCTGGGCAACTTGGTGAGAACTCGACTCTACAATAAATCAAAAAAGAAAAAAAAAATAGCCAGGTATGGTGGTGTGTGCCTGTGGTTCCAGCTACTTGCAAGGCTGAGGTGGAAGGATCGCCTGAGCCCAGCAGGTCAAGGCTGTGGTGACCTTGAGTGTGTCAGTGCACTCCAGCCTGGGCGACAGAGTGAGACTCCGACTCCAAAAATAATAAAATTAAATTAACTAAATAAATAGAATCAGATGAAGTTGGAAGACTAGCCTGGGCAACAGGGTGAGAACTTGTCTCTACAATAAATAAAAAAATTAGCTGGGTTGGTGGCGCATGCCTGTAGTTCTAGCTACTTGGAAGGTTGAGGTGGAAGGATTCCCTGAGCCCAGCAGATCGAGGCTGTGGTGGCTGTGAGTGTGCCACTATACTCCAGTCTAGGTGACAGAGTAAGACTTCAACTAAAAAAAAAAAGGGCAGGCATAGTGGCACATGCCTGTGGTTCCAGCAGTTGAAAAGCTGAGACCCAGCCTGAGCACAGCAGGTCAGGTCAAGGCTGCAGCAGGCATATGCATTCCAACCTGAGTGACAGAGTGAGTCTCTGACTCCAAAAAAAATAATAATAACAACAACAACAGCCATAATAACATACAATGTTCTTGGTTACCTACTATATACCAAACATCATATTAGGTACTAGATTCCCACAAAAATACCCTAAAACACATATTATTATCTCTATATTCTAGCTGAGGAACCTCAGGTTCAGAGAGGTTAAGTAACACACCTTGCATTATACAGCAGATGGGAAGCAGAACGAGAAATGGAATCATGTCAGCTGTATTCTATTACGCCACCTGGCCTCCTAGTCAATGCAGTAAAAAACACTTTTCACTGGCCATGCTCGGTGGCTCAAGCCCATAATCCCAGCACTTTGAGAGGCTGAGATGAGAGGATTGCCTGAGTCTAGGGGTTCAAGGCCAACCTGGGCAACTTGGTAAGCCCTCATCTCTGCAATAAATTAAAAAATAAGCCAAGCATGGTATCGAGTGCCTGTAGTTCCAGCTACTTGGAAGGCTGAGGTGAAAGGATCGCCTGAACCCAGCAGGTAGAGGCTGCAGTGGCCATGAGCGTGCCTCTGTACTCCAACCTGGGCAACAGAGTGAGACTTCGACTAAAAAAACAAAACAAAACAACTTTTCACCAGGATCAGAGATGGATCCAGGTTTTGAGGAGCCTAAAGTTTATATAAATTGGGGGCGAGAAATTCTTTAGGAAAAAGAAGCCGGGCTCGGTGGCTCAGCCTGTAATCCCAGCACTTTAGGAGGCTGAGGTGAGTGGATTGCCTGAGCCCGCAGGTTCGACACCCGCCTGGGCAACTTGGCAAGACCTCATCTCTACAATAAATCAAAAAATTAGTCGGGCGTGGTAGCGCGCACCTGTAGTTCCAGCTACTTGGAAGGCTGAGGTGGAAGGATTGCCTGAGCCCAGCAGGTCGAGGCTGCGGTGACCGAGAGCGTGCCACTGCACTCCAGTCTGCGTAACAGAGTGACTCCAACTCAAAAAAAAAAAGAAAAAGAAAAAGAATACAGCCGGGCTCGGTGGCTCCGCCTGTAATGCCAGCAATTTGGGAGGCCAAGGCAAGTAGATTGCCTGAGCCCGCGGTTCAAGAGCAGCCCGGGCAACTTGGTGAGACCTCTTCTCAACAATAAAAAATCAAAAATTAGCCGGGCATGGTAGCATGTGCCTGTAGTTCTAGCTACTTGGAAGGCTGAGGCGGAAGGGTTGCTGGAGCCCAGCAGGCCAAGGCTGTGGTGGCTGGGAGTGTGTCACTGCTCTACAGCCTGGGTGATGGAGTGAGACTCCAATTCAAAAAATAAATTTTTTTTACTTTCACAAATATTATAAAAATATACAGCACACAAACTCCTTGCAAGGAACTTCTCCTGTCACTTGGAGCAAGCAACACTTAAGCTTCATTTATATCATAGAAATCTAGCCAGGTGCAGTGACTCACTCCTATAATCCCAGCACTTTGGGAGGCAGAGGTGAGAGGATTGTCTGAGCTCAGGGGTTTGAGACCAACCTGGGCAATTTGTCGAGACCTCGTCTCTACAATACATCACAAAAACTAGCCGGATGTGGTGATGTGCACCTGTATTTCCAGCTACTTGGAAGGCTGAGGTAGAAGGATCACCTGAGCCCAACAAATCAAGACTGCAGTGGCCATGAGCGTGCCACTGCACTCCAGCCTGAGTGACAGAGTGAGACTCCAACTCAAAATAAAAGTAAGGCTGGGTTCAGTGGCTCAACCTGTAATCCCAGCACTTTGGGAAGCCAAGGTGAGTGGATTGCCTGAGCCCATGGGTTCAAGATCAGTCTGGGCAGCTTGGTAAGACCTTGTCTCTATAATAAATCAAAAATTAGCTGGGTGTGGTAGCATGCACCTGTAATTCCAGCTACTTGGAAGGCTGAGATGGAAGAATCGTCTGTACCCAGCAGGTGGAGGCTGCGGTGGCCGTGAGCTTGCCACTGCACTCCAGCCTGGATGACAGAGTGAGACTTCAACTCAAAAAATAAAAATAAAAGTAAAATAAATAGAATAAATGAAAAATAAAGACATCTAGGCTGGACACAGTCACTCATGCCTGTAATCCCAGCACTTTGGGAGGTTGAGGTGTGAGAATCACTTGTGGTCAGGAGTTCAAGACCAGCCTGGTTAACGCAGTAAGATCTTGTATTTACAAAAATCAAAAAAATTAGTAATGCATGGTGGTGCGCACTTGTAGTCCCAGCTACTTGGGAGGCTGAGACAGAATGATCAACTGAGCCCAGAAGATTAAAGCTTCTGTGAGCAGTGATTGTGCCACTGCACTCCAACCTGAGTGACAGAACAAGACCCTGAACCAAAAAAAAAAATTAGAGTGAGCACAGTGGCTTATGTCTGTAATCCCATCACCTTGGGAGACCAAGGCAGGAGGATTGCTTGAGGTCAGGAGTTTGAGACTAGCTTGGACAACATAAAAATTAGCTGAGTGTGGTAGCACACATCTGTAATTTTAAAATTAGCTGAGTGTGGTAGCACACATCTGTAGTCCCAGCTACCTGAGAGGCTTAGATAAGAGGATAGCTTGAGCCCAAGAGTTCAAGGCTGTAGTGAGTTCTAATCTCATCACTGCACTCCAACCTAGGTGACAGAAAGGGACTCTGTTTCTTAAATAAATAAATACATTTTTTTTTTTTTTTTTTT